>NW_019946460.1:6007-16948 GCF_002910315.2 Salvelinus sp. IW2-2015 | reverse complement strand
ATGCTGTTTGTAAATTTAGCAGTGAAACCTGTGAAATCAACCGCCTTGCCTAACAGAAGCCAGTGTAGAGAGGTAGCACTGGAGTAATATGATCAAATATTTTTGGTTCTAGTCAGGATTCTAGCAGCCGTATTTAGCACAACCTGAAGTTTATTTATGCTTTATCCGGAGTAGCCAAAATAGAGCATTGCATAGTCTAACATAGAAGTGACAAAACCATGGATTCATTTCTGCATCATTTTTGGACAGAAAGTTTCTGATTTTTGCAATGTTACGTAGATGGAAAAAAGCTGTCCTTGAAACAGTCTCTGATATGTTCGTCAAAAGAGTAACGCAGAGGTTTTTCTGAGACGACTGCACAACCATCAAGATCATTGTCAGATTCAACTTTGTCTACTCGAGAACGAGCATCTCTGTTTTTCCGAGGTTAAGAGAAAAACATTTCTCCGCCATCCACTTCCTTATGCCTGAATCACAGGCTTCTAGGGAGGGCAATTTTGGGGCTTCCTCCCTCTCTCCCTCCCCTTTCTATCCCCATACTCTCTCCCTCTCTCTCTCTCTCCACACTCTCTCCCACTCTTCTCCTTTTCTACCGCATGTCTCTCTCTCTCATCCACATCTCTCTCACCCCTCTCCTTCTCTCCCCTTTTCTCAACCTCTCTCTCTCCAGCTTTCTCCCCCTCTCTACCCTCTCTCCCTCTTCTCTCCCCTCTTTTCTCCCTATCTCTCTCCCCTTTTCTCTGCCCCTTTTCTCTCCTCTCTCTCTCCCATCTCTCTCCTTCTCTCTCCCCCCTCTCCTCCCACGGTGTGTGCATGTGTGCGTGTGTGCATGTGCGTGTGTGCGGCTGTGCGTGTGTGTGCCGCGCTCGTTACACGTGTGTGCGAGCTGCATGTGTGTGGCATCGTACGCGTGTGTGCGAGCGGTGCATGTGGTTGCAGTGCTGCGTGCATGTGTGTGTGTGTTCATTATTAGCAGTAGGAGGATTACAGCAGCAGCTCACTCTGAGGTCTTAATCTCTACAGAACCTGCTAATCTAATGGTGTCACGACTTCCGCTGAAGTCGGTCCCTCTCCTTGTTTGGGCGGCGTTCGGCGGTCGACGTCACCGGTCTTCTAGCCATCGCCGCTCCACCTTTAATTTTCCATTTGTTTGTCTTGTTTCCTGCACACCTGGTTTACATCTCCATTTAATTAAATCTATTGATTTTTAAATTACATTCAGCTGATATCTGACGTGCTGTCCTTCTTTTCCGTATTGTATTCTCTGTCTTTTTTAGTGATTCACCATAGTGAAGGCATAGATTCAGTTGCTGTCTCTGTGTCTTGTCTGGTGTCTCTCTCCATCATCTCCTATTCTTCTGTTGCTTCTCTGTTCTTGTCGGTGTCTCTCTCATCATCTCTATTCTTCTGTTGCTGTCTCTGTGTCTTGGTGTCTCTCTCCATCATCATATTCTTCTGTTGCTGTCTCTGTGTCTTGTCTGGTGTTCCTCTCCATCATCTCCTCATTCTTCTGTTGCTGTCTCTGTGTCTTGTCTTGGTGTCTCTCTCCATCATCTCCTATTCTTCTGTTGCTGTCTCTGTGTCTTGTCTGGTGCTCTCTCCATCACTCCTATTCTTCTGTTGCTGTTCTCTGTCTGTCTATGTCTCTCTCCATCATATCCTATGTTCGTTCTGTCTCTGTCTCTGTCTCTGTGTCTTGTATGGTGCTCTCTCCACCATCTCCTATTCTTCTGTTGCGTCTCGTTCGGTCTTGGTCTGGTGTTTCTTTCCTTAATATCTGCCACTAATCTCCTTGTCCCAGAATCGCCCAGAATGCACCACGGCTGCCTATAGATATAGATTAGGAATCACTGGCCACTTTTAGAAATAAATCACTAGCAACTTAATAATGTTTCCGTGTCTAGCATTACTCATCTCATATGTATAAACTGCACTCCACACTATTCTACGCGCATCTTTAGTCACTTTTACTTCTCTGGGATAGGCGTCAGCTAGCGGGACAACTTCTGGTGAAACGGAGGGGCGCGCAATTCAAATAAAATAATCAAACACATATATATTAAACATTTAGGTACATACAAGTGTCTTATATCGGTTGAAAGCTTAACTTCTGTTAATCTAACTGCATTCTCCGATTAGCTGTTACAGCGAACACATGCCATGCAATTGGTGAGACACGCCCCATATCAAATATTTTTCCACCGGCACAGTTTCATAAATTCACAAATAGCGATTAAATATCACTTACTTTTGAAAAAATCCCTCTGATTGTCATCCAAAGGGTCCCAGCTATAACATGTAGTGTCGTTTTCTAAGATAAAATCCTTTCTTATGTCCCAAAAAGTCTATTTAGTTGGCGCCATCGATTTGAGTAAACCACTTGTTCAACAGGCAGAAAACGGAATCCAAAAATCTACCTCTAAACCTTTTTAAAACAAGTCAAAATAAATTTCAATTTATCCCCAGATACCCTAAAATATAATCAAACTATAATATTTCATACGGAAAAAGTAAGTTCAATAGGAAACCGATATTAGCAGGTGCGTCTTGTCTTCATCGTCCCCCTAACACGAATTTCCAAGACTTGTCCGTTACTAAAACTCATATCTTACTCGTTTTGGAAGAAACAAGCCTGAAACATTGAACATAGACCGCCCACACCCTGTGGAAGCCATAGGAATTGCATCCTGGGAGCTAGATTAATATTTCCCTACACTTTGAGAGCATGGGCTCTCAAAATAAAATAAGTTTTGTTGTGTTTGTTGATTTCTCCTACCATATCTATTGTGTTACAGTCTCCTACATTATTAACATTCTAAAATTTTCAAAGTTTTCTTTCCAATGGTACCAATCATATGCATATCCTGGCTTCAGGGCCTGAGCAACAGCAGTTTACTTTGGGCACGTCAGTCAGGCGGAAATTGAGAAAAAAAGGACCCTAGCCCTAAGAAGTCATATTGCATCACACCTCAATGTATATACTATTGTATTCTATACTACACCACTGACTGTTAAACAGCCATCTCCAGCACATCAGAGCTGCTGCTTATAGACATAGATTAGGAATCACTGGCCACTTTAATAATCTCATATGATAAACTGTACTCTATACTATTCTACAGTATCTTAGTCACTTTAATTGTGTGTAAATATTGCATCACCCGTCTCATATGTATATACTGTATTCTTTACTATTCTACTGTTTCTTAGTCCAATACCCCTCTGGCATATATGCATATATTCTTAATCCATCCTTACATAGATTACGTGTATTTTGGGTATATGTTGGTACCACATGTAGTAATATCTAACAATCAGAGCTAGAAGCACAAGCATTTTGCTACACCCGCAATAACATCTGCTAAACACGTGTATGTGACCAATAAAATTAGATTTAGATTTTGACGTCGCATGGGCAATGTACACAATGAGCGTTAATGCGATTCCAAAGGAGTTTCCCATCTCTTCAAAAGTATCTTGGTCGTACCACTTCAACATAGCCCGCTTGAAACAGGATACATATCTAGTTGTTGTAAAGTTCAGCTTTAGTCCACAGGGGTCACGCTGTCATTGTCAGTGCTTCATCAGTAAAATCTTCTCTTTTCTTCCGTCCCAGCTACTAGCCACCCAGTAGCTACCGAAAGTGGCTAACCAGCCAAGCACAGAAAGAACCCATGAAATACACTCTCTGGAAAATATGCTTATTAACATTAGCCTGCCTTTATTCTGAGGTAGACTAGCCAGTAAGCTACCATCAACCCTGCACAAACCTGGCTTACCCTCCGCGCACTTTCACTTTCTGGCTGATCTGCTCTCTCCACCTTATTCACTGCTGCCTGCTCGTGCTCAACCTGCTCGCTTTTTTAGTCGGTCTGTACTATCCGGGATCCTTGGGACGTCCATACCCCCCATTCAAGTTGACATTTACAATGGTATATGTGGCTTACCAGCAGCCTCTGGTAAGACACGGGCAGGCCTATGCATTTATGTAAACAACAGCTGGTGCACGATATCTAAAACAACGAGCCTATAGTCTACATAAAGATACTACCAAGATACATCATCAACTGTCTACATAACCACCACAAGTTAATGCACTAAAACCGCACAAATACTGGAACGCCAAACAACAGACAACACTCAATAGCGTATACGGCCATAAGCAGACAGGACAAACACTCAATGAGCTGTAACGGCCATAAGCAGACAGGACAACACTCAATGAGCTGTATACGGCCATAAGCAGACAGGACAACACTCAATCAGCTGTATACCCATAAGCAACAAGGACAACACTCAATGAGCTGTATACGGCCATAACAGACAGGACAACACTCAATGAGCTGTATATGGCCATAAGCAAGACAGACAACACTCAATGAGCTGTATACGGCCATAAGCAGACAGGACAACACTCAATGAGCTGTATACGGCCATAAGCAGACAGACACCACTCAATGAGCTGTATACGCATAAGCAACAGACAACACTCAATGAGCTGTATACGCGCATAAGCAGACAGACAACACTCAATGAGCTGTATACGGCCATAAGCAGACAGGACAACACTCAATGAGCTGTATACGGCCATAAGCAGACAGGACAACACTCAATAGCTGTATACGGCCATAAGCAGAACAGACAACACCATGAGCTGTATACGGCCAAAGCAGACAGGACAACACTCAATGACTGTATACGGCCATAAGCAGACAGGAAAACACTCAATGAGCTGTATACGGCCATAAGCAGACAGGACAACATCAATGACTGTATACGGCCATAAGCAGACAGGACAACACTCATCCAGAGGCGGTGCTCCTAGTGGCCGGGGACTTTAATGCAGGGAAACTTAAATCTTTTGCCTCATTTCTACCAGCATGTTAAATGTGCAACCAGAGAGAAAACAAACTCTAGACATTTACTCCACAGACAGAGACGCGTACAAACCTCTACCTCGCCCCTCCATTTGGCAATTCTGAACATAACTCTATCCTCCTGATTCCTGCTACAAGCAAATATTAAAGCAGGAAGCACCAGTGCTTCGGTCTATAAGAAAGATCAGATGAACCAGATGCTAAACTACAGGAACATTTTCACAGACTGGAACATGTCTGGGATTCACGAATTGAGTGTTGTCCTGTCTGCTTATGGCCGTATACAGCTCATTTAGTGCGGTTTTAGTGCCAACTTCACTCTGTGGTGGTATGTAGACAGTTACGAAAAATACAGATGTAACTCTCTAGGTAGATAGAGTATCTCATGATAAGCTGTAGACCACACTACCTCAGGCGAGCAAAACCTTGAGACTTCCTTAGATATCGTGCACCAGCTGTTGTTTACATAAATGCATAGGCCCCTGCCCCGTGTCTTACCAGAGGCTGCTGGTAAGCCACATATACCATTGTAAATGTCAACTTGAATGGGGGGTATGGACGTCCCAAGGATCCCGGATAGTACAGACCGACTAAAAAAGCGAGCAGGTTGAGCACGAGCAGGCAGCAGTGAATAAGGTGGAGAGAGCAGATCAGCCAGAAAGTGAAAGTGCAGCAGCAGAGTAAGCCACAGGTTTGTGCAGGGTTGATGGTAGCTTACTGGCTAGTCTACCTCAGAATAAAGGCAGGCTAATGTTAATAAGCATATTTCCAGAGAGTGTATTTCATGGGTTCATTTCTGTAGCTTGGCTGGYTAGCCACTTCGGTAGCTACTGGGTGGCTAGCTAGCTGGGACCGAAGAAACAAGAGAAGATTTTACTGACTGAAGCACTGACAATGACAGCGTGACCCCCTGTGGACTAAAGCTGAACTTTACAACAACTAGATATGTATCCCTGTTTCAAGCGGGCTATGTTGAAGTGGTACGACCAGAGATACTTTTGAAGAGATGGGAAACTCCTTTGGAACCGCATTAACGCTCATTGTGTACATTGCCCATGCGTCGTCAAAATCAAAATCTAATTTATTGGTCACATACACGTGTTTAGCAGATGTTATTGCGGGTGTAGCAAAATGCTTGTGCTTCTAGCTCCGATTGTTAGATATTACTACACTGTGTCACAACATATACCCAAAATACACGTAAATCTAAGTAAGGAATGGATTAAGAATATATGCATATATGCCAGAGGGGTATTGGACTAAGAAACAGTAGAATAGTAAAGAATACACTATATACTGTACATATGAGATGGGTGATGCAATATTTACACACAATTAAAATGACTAAGATACTGTAGAATAGTATAGAGTACAGTTTATACATATGAGATTATTAAAGTGGCCAGTGATTCCTAATCTATGTCTATAAGCAGCAGCCTCTGATGTGCTGGAGATGGCTGTTTAACAGTCAGTGGTGTAGTATAGAATACAATAYAGTATATACATATGAGAAGTGTGATGCAATATGACTTCTTAGGGCTAGGGTCCTTTTTTCTCAATTTCCGCCTGACTGACGTGCCCAAAGTAAACTGCCTGTTGCTCAGGCCCTGAAGCCAGGATATGCATATGATTGGTACCATTGGAAAGAAAACACTTTGAAAATTTTAGAAATGTTAAAATAATGTAGGAGACTGTAACACAATAGATATGGTAGGAGAAAATCAACAAACAAAACAAAACTTATTTTATTTTGAGAGCCCATGCTCTCAAAGTGTAGGGAAAAATTAAATCTAGCTCCCAGGATGCAATTCCTATGGCTTCCACAGGGTGTCGGCGGTCTATGTTCAATGTTTCAGGCTTGTTTCTTCCAAAACGAGTAAAAATATGAGTTTTAGTACAAGGCACAGTCTTGGAAATTCGTGTTAGGCGCACGATGAAGACAAGACGCACCTGCTAATATCGGTTTCCTATTGAACTTACTCTTTCCGTATGAAATATTATAGTTTGATTATATTTTAGGGTATCTGGGGAATAAATTGAAATTTATTTTGACTTGTTTTAACAAAGTTTAGAGGTAGATTTTTGGATTCCGTTTTCTGCCTGTTGAACAAGTGGATTACTCAATCGATGGCGCCAACTAAATAGACTTTTTGGGACATAAAGAAGGATTTTATTCTTAGAAAACGACACTACATGTTATAGCTGGACCCTTTGGATGACAAATCAGAGGGATTCTTTCAAAAGTAAAGTGAATATTTAATCGCTATTTGTGAATTTTATGAACCTGTGCCGGTGGAAAATATTTTGATATGGGCGCTGTCCTCATAACAATTGCATGGCATGTGTTCGCTGTAACAGCTAATCGGAGAATGCAGTTAGATTAACAGAAGTTAAGCTTTCAACCGATATAAGACACTTGTATGTACCTAAATGTTTAATATCCATAATTGTTTATGATTATTTTTTTTGAATTGCGCGCCCTCCGTTTCACCAGAAGTTGTCCGCTAGCTGACGCCTATCCCAGAGAGTAAAAGTGGGACTAGAGATAGCGTAGAATAGTGTGGAGTGCAGTTTATACATATGAGATGAGTAATGCTAGACACGGAAACATTATTAAGTTGCTAGTGATTTATTTCTAAAAGTGCCAGTGATTCCTAATCTATATCTATAGGCAGCCGTGGTGATTCTGGGCGATTCTGGGACAAGGAGATTAGTGCAGATATTAAGGAAGAAAACACCAGACCAAGACACAGACACAGCAACAGAAGAATAGGAGATGGTGGAGAGAGGACACCATACCAAGACAACAGAGACAGAGACAGAGACAGAAACAGAACAAATAGGATATGATGAGAGAGACATCAGACAAGACACAGAGACAGCAACAGAAGAATAGGAGATGATGGAGAGAGACACCAGACAGACACAGAGACAGCAACAGAAGAATAGGAGATGATGGAGAGAGACACCAGACAAGACACAGAACAGCAACAGAAGATAGAGATGATGGAGAGAACACCAGACAACACAGAGACAGCAACAGAAAGAATATTGAGATGAGGAGAGAGACACCAGACAAGACACAGAGACAGCAACAGAAGAATAAGAGATGATGGAGAGAGACACCAGACAAGACACAGAGTGACAGCAACAGAAGAATAGGAGATGATGGAGAGAGACACCAGGACAAGACACAAGACAGCAACTGAATCTATGCCTCACTATGGTGAATCACTAAAACAAGACAGAAAAACAATACGGAAAAAGAAGAACAGCACGTCAGATATCAGCTGAATGTAATTTAAAAAGCAATAGATTTAATTAAATGGAGATGAAACCAGGTGTGCAGGAAACAAGACAAAACAAATGGAAAATTAAAGTGGAGGCCGATGGCTAGAGACCGGTGACGTCGACCGCCGAACGCCGCCCAAACAAGGAGAGGGACCGACTTCAGCGGAAGTCGTGACACCATTAGATTAGCAGGTTTGTAGAGATTAGACCTCAGAGTGAGCTGCTGCTGTAATCCCCTCCTACTGCTAATAATGAACACACACACACATGCACGCACGCACATGCACACACATGCACGCTCGCACACACGCGTACGAACGCACACACATGCACGCTCGCACACACGTGTAACGAGCGCGCACACAGACAAACGCACACGCGCGCACACACGCACACATGCACACACGCACACACACACACAGTGGGGAGAGGGGGAGAGAGAAGGAGAGAGATGGGGAGAGAAAGAGGAGAGAAAGGGGCAGGAGAAAAGGGGAGAGAGATAGGGAGAAAAGAGGGAGGAAGAGGGAGAGGGTAGAGAGGGGAGAAAGCTGGAGAGAGGAGGTGAGAAAAGGGGAGAGAAGGAGAGAGGGTGAGAGAGTGTGGATAGAGAAGAGAGAGACATGCCGAGAAAAAGGAGAGAGTGGGAGAGAGATGTGGAGAGAGAGAGAGAGAGAGGAGAGAGATATGGGGATAGAAAGGAGGAGAGGGAGAGGAGAGGAAGCCCCAAAATTGCCCTCCCTAGAAGCCTGTGATTCAGGCATAAGGAAGTGGATGCGGAGAAATGTTTTACTCTTAACCTCGGACAAAACAGAGATGCTCGTTCTAGGTCCCAAGAAACAAAGTTGAATCTGCAATGAATCTTGATGGTTGTGCAGTCGTCTCAGAAAAACCTCTGCGTTACTCTTTTGACGAACATATCAAGACTGTGTTCAAGGACAGCTTTTTTCCATCTACGTAACATTGCAAAAATCAGAAACTTTCTGTCCAAAAATGATGCAGAAAAATGAATCCATGGTTTTGTCACTTCTATGTTAGACTACTGCAATGCTCTATTTTCTGGCTACCCGGATAAAGACTAAATAAACTTCAGGTTGTCTAAATACGGCTGCTAAATCCTGACAGAACCAAAAATATTTGATCATATTACTCCAGTGCTAGCCTCTCTACACTGGCTTCCTGTTAAGCAAGGGCTGATTTCAAGGTTTTACTGCTAATTTACAAAGCATTACATGGGCTTGCTCCTACCTATTTTCCGATTTGGTCCGTGCCGTACATACCTACACGTACGCTACGGTCCACAAGACGCAGGCCTCCTTACTGTCCCTAGAATTTCTAAGCGAAACAGCTGGAGACAGGGCTTCTCTATAGAGCTCAATTTTTATGGAATGTCTGCCTACCCATGTGAGAGACGCAGACTCGGTCTCGACCTTTAAGTCTTTACTGAAGACTCATCTCTTCAGTAGGTCCTATGATTGAGTGTAGTCTGGCCCAGGGTGTGAAGGTGAACGGAAAGGCTCTGGGACAACAAAACCGCCCTTGCTGTCTCTGGTCTGCCACCTCACCCTCTCCACTGGAGATTCTCTGCCTAAAACCCTTTACAGGGGCTGAGTCACTAGGCTTACTGGTGCTCTTCCATGGCGTCCCTATGAGGGTGCGTCACTTGAGTGGTTGAACACTGACGTAATCTCCTATCCGGGTTGGCGCCCCCCTTTGTTCGTGCTATGGGGGAGATCTTCGTGGGCTATACTCGGCCTTGTCTCAGGGTTGTAAGTTGGTGGTTGAAAAATCCCTCTAGTGGTTGGTAGGCTGTGCTTTGGCAAAGGGGGTGTTGGTTATCCTGGCTGGTTGGTCCTGTCGGATATCTCGGGCGGCGGCCACAGTGTCTCCCGACCACTCCTGTCCTCAGCGTCCAGTTTTTATGTTTGCAATAGTTTGTGTCGGGTGCTAGGGTCAGCTTGTTATATTCGGGTATTTCTCCTGTGTATCCGGTGTCCTGTGTGAATTTAGTATGCTCTCTTCTTTCTCTCTTCTCTCTTGAGGACCTGAGCCCCAGGACCATGCCTCAGGACTACCTGGCCTGATGACTCCTTGCAGTCCCCCAGTTACACCTGGTCGTTTCTGGCTGCTCCAGTTTCAACATGTTCTGGTGCGGCTATGGGAACCCTGACCTGTCACCGGACGTGCTACCTCTGTCCCGCACCTGCTGTCTCTAACTCTGAATGATCGCGCTATGAAAAGCCAACTGACCTTACTCCTGAGGTGCTGATGCTAGCCCTCCACAACCACTGTGATGATTATCTGACCCTGCTGTCATCTATGAACGTTTAACATTTTGGCCAGTTCTTTATATCTCCCCGGCACAGCCAGAAGAGGACTGGCCACCCCTCAGAGCCTGGTTCCTCTCTAGGTTTTTTCCTAGGTTCTGCCTTTCTGACGCGCGAGTTTTCCTGCTTCTCACCTTGTACGTTCTACATATTGTAGGTTTCAGCGTGGGTTTTCTGTACACACTTTGTCGACATCTCGCTGATGGTAAAAACGTCTTTCTCATCTTGACTGAAAGAGATGAGAGGTGGGACGAGACAGCAGAGGGAGAAGGGGGAGCGAGATGCAGAGAGGAGAGAGAGCAGAGGAGGAGCACGCAGGTGAGAGAGAGACGCCGGAGAGAGAGAGAGAAGACTCCACTTGCTTTGGCAATGTTAACATATGTTCATGCCAATTCAGAAGCCTCTGAATTGAACGGGAAGCCGCGAGTATATAGCCCAGAAAGAACAAC
>NW_019946460.1:4549-5982 GCF_002910315.2 Salvelinus sp. IW2-2015 | reverse complement strand
GAGCAAGCCGTGGTGCATATCTGGGCGATTCTGGCAAGGAGATTAAGTGGCAGATATTAAGGAAAGAAACACCAACCAAGACACAGAGACAGCAACAGAAGAATAGAGATATGGAGAGAGCACCAACAAGACACAGACAGAGACAAGACACAACAGAAAATAGATATGATGGAGAGAGACACCAGACAACACAGAGACAGCAACAGAAGAATAGAGATGATGAGAGACACCAGACAAACACAGAGACAGCAACAGAAGAATAGAGATGATGGAGAGAGACACCAGGACAAGACACAACAGCAACAGAATGAATAGATATGATGAGAAACCACCAAACAAACACAAACAGCAACAGAATAATATGAGATGAATGATGGAGAGAGACACCAGACAAGACACAGAGACAGCAACAGAAGAATATGAGATGATGGAGAGAGACACCAGACAAGACACAGAGACCGCAACAGAAGAATAGGAGATGATGGAGAGAGACACCAGACAAGACACAGAGACAGCAACTGAATCTATGCCTTCACTATGGTGAATCACTAAAACAAGACAGAAATACAATACGGAAAAAGAAGGAACAGCACGTCAGATATCAGCTGAATGTAATTTAAAAATCAATAGAATTTAATTAAATGGAGATGTAAACCAGGTGTGCAGGAAAACAAGACAAAACAAATGGAAAATTAAAGGTGGAGCGGCGATGGCTAGAAGACCGGTGACGTCGACCGCCGAACGCCGCCCAAACAAGGAGAGGGACCGACTTCAGCGGAAGTCGTGACACCATTAGATTAGCAGGTTCTGTAGAGATTAGACCTCAGAGTGAGCTGCTGCTGTAATCCCCTCCTACTGCTAATAATGAACACACACACACATGCACGCACGTACATGCACACACACGCACGCTCGCACACACGCGTAACGAACGCACACACATGCACGCTCGCACACACGTGTAACGAGCGCGCACACAGACAAACACACACGCACGCGCGCACACACGCACACGTGCACACACGCACACATGCACACACACGTGGGAGAGAGGGGGGGAGAGAGAAGGAGAGAGATGGGGAGAGAAAGAGGGAGAGAAAAGGGGCAGAGAAAAGGGGAGAGAGATAGGGAGAAAAAGAGGGGAGAGAAAGAGGGAGAGAGGGGTAGAGAGGGGGGAGAAAGCTGGAGAGAGAGAGGTTGAGAAAAGGGGAGAGAAGGAGAGAGGGTGAGAGAGATGTGGATAGAGAGAGAGAGAGACATGCGGATAGAAAAGGAGAGAGTGGGAGAGAGATGTGGAGAGAGAGAGAGAGAGAGAGAGAGATATGGGGATAGAAAGGGGAGGAGAGAGAGGGAGAGGAAGCCCCAAAATTGCCCTCCCTAGAAGCCTGTGATTCAGGCATAAGGAAGTGGATGGCGGAGAAATGTTTTACTCT
>NW_019946460.1:0-1053 GCF_002910315.2 Salvelinus sp. IW2-2015 | reverse complement strand
TGTTCGTCAAAAAGAGTAACGCAGACGTTTATCTGTACGACGACTGCACAACCAATCAAAGATTCATTGTCAGATTCACTTGTTTCACTTGGGACTAGAACGAGCATCTCTGTTTTGTCGAGGTTAAGAGTTCATCATTTAGCCACGACTCAGTGAAACATAAGATATTACAGATTTGAATGTCCCGTTTGGTAGGTTAATCTTGCTCACAGGTCATCAATTTTATTTTCCTATGATTGCATGTTTGCCAATAGAAGGGATGGCATTGGGGGTTTACTCGCTCGCCTACGAATTCTCAGAAGACCCGACCTCTGCTCCCTTTTTCTCTGTCTTCTCTTCACACAATTGATGGGGATTTGTTCCCGGGAATGCAGTATTTCGTTCACATTGGACTTTTCAGACTCGTTAAAAGAAAAAGCTTCTACCAGTTCGTGGTGAGTAATTGCTATTCTGATGTCAGAAGTTATTTTTGGTCATAAGAGACGGTAGCAGCAACATTATGTACACAATAAGTTACGAACAACGCAAAGAAATTAACAAAATAACACAGTTGGTTAGGTGCATGTAAAACGTCAGCCACCCTCTCCGGCGCCATTCTACATTAGCTGAGCTGGTCGTTGATAAGTCATTGTTTCAACGAAGTCTTGAAATGCGTGGACAGAGTCCAGGAGCCAAGATAATTTGGATGGACTCCGTCATTGCTGTAGAGTATCTTCTGTTTCCAGAAGGTGGCAAAGTTATCTATAAAAGTAGAGTAGCCACTTTGCCCCTGTAGTCCTCCGCAAGCAGTTGCTACATTGAAAGTCAGCGCGGTCCACATCGTCCAGAACAAAGCGAAGTAAACACAGCTCCTGCAGCGCTGGAAACGTTCAATAGCATTCTCTATTTGAGAAATTTAAATAAAAATTTAAAAAACACTGTCAGCTTTACAAAAACAATAAACCGAGGTCTCTCGTTAAGCTTTCACCGTTCAACAGCGTTCAACAACAAACATACGTCGTCGGCTATTGAACACACAGCCTGGGATATCAACCATTCAGAGTAGGTCTTAGT
>NW_019946459.1:29599-30629 GCF_002910315.2 Salvelinus sp. IW2-2015 | reverse complement strand
CTTAAATCAACAGTACACCGTGGCAAACTATTTGACCATGGTTACTGATCGAAACCTTAGAAAGACCTTGACGGGCCTCCCGAGTGGCGCAGTGGTCTAAGGCACTGCATCACAGTTGCTAGCTGTGCCACTAGAGATTCTGGGTTCGATTCCAGGATCTGTCGCAGCCAGCCGCGACCGGGAGACCCATGGGGCGGTGCACAATTGGCTAAGTGTTGTCCCGGTTAGGGGAGGGTTAGGCTGGCAGGGATGTACTTGTCCCACTGTGCACTAGCGACGCCTTTGGCGGGCCGGGTGCAGTGCACACTGACATGGTCACCAGGTGTATTGTGTTTCCTCACACATTGGTACGGCTGGCTTCCGGATTAAGTGGGCATTGTGTCAAAAAGCAGTGTGGCTTGGTTGGGTTGTTTTTCAGAGGATGCACTGCTCTCGACCTTTGCCTCTACTTGGTCCGTACGGGAGTTGTAGCGACGAGACAAGACTGCAACTACCAATTGAATAGCACGAAATTGGGGAGAAAAGGGGGTAAATAAACAACAACAACAAAATCCTGGACAAAGTACAGGCTCAGTGCAGCCTTGCCATTGGGAAGGGTAGACACAGGAAAACCTGGCTCCCTGTAGAGGAAAGGCTGCGCACCCACTGCACCACAGCAGAACCCGAGACGGAGCTGCATTTCCTGACAAAATGTCAAAAATATAAAACAATTAGAGASTGTCATTTCCACAAATGTGAAACCCTTAGACCTCTCTGATGAGAATAGGCTACCCATCCTGTTGGGGGAGGACTCAGAGAGCTGTGGGTTGGCAGACCAACCAACCTGCATATGTCCTCTATGCCATTGTTATTGTTCAATGTATGGTTATTTTGACCCTTGATTATTGTTGTTACTGTTGTCCCGATGACAATAATTTTTTTCATATTGTAAATCTCCAAAGTAAGCTTTGGCAATATGTACATTGTTGCGTCATGCCAATAAAGCAAATGTAATTGAATTGAAAGAGAGAGAGAGAGAGAGAGAGAGAGA
>NW_019946459.1:17252-28526 GCF_002910315.2 Salvelinus sp. IW2-2015 | reverse complement strand
CATTTTTGTTATTAATGATTGGAAATGGGAGCAACCTAGAAAGTTCATCTATAATGCAGCATAGATACTAGTCATATATTAATGTGTCCTTTCTCTGTTCAGCTGTGAAAAGCTCCAGAGTGCTTTTCTCAGTGTCTACTGGAGCCTCTCCTTATGTCTCAATGGTCAGTTGAAGTACAAAAAAGACTAATTCATGACTTTACCAGAGTAGAACTTCTGCCTAGAGAACTTACATGGTCACATTCAGATGGCTTTATCCAGTTGAAAAAGTGTCATCCTACAAAATACCTAGGTTTTTGGTTGAGATGACAAGTTTCGTCCTGTAAAGTTCATAGTGGATAAGCTTGTGACAAGAAGCTTTACTATAGAAATTGGGTTTTATTTTCATAATAGCTTCGTAAAGGGCTTTGCTTTAGTATGGCCTAGAAAGAAGCGTTTTCAGGGATACTTTTTCTCTCTGTAATGTATATGTGGTAGACTTATCGACGTGTATATGCATGCGGCAAACCTATCTCCATCTTACAGAGACTGGACTCTATTTAATCCAGCATCCTTGGCACTTATATTACAAATAGGCAGATGCACTCACCTCGTACCATTGCACATTCTGTACAGAATTGATGGTTGGACCTCACTTTATATGTGCAGATAAATAGATACAGTTGTATCTTCATCTACAAAACCTTTTGAGTAAACTCCTCGTTAACCTCTGTGAGTCTGGTCTCCTTTCACCCCAGCAGGTTAACATACACGGTCTGATAGTGGTGCTACCTTTGAAAGTCCCAGAACAGTCACTAGTATTAGGCAAGGCTGGCCTTCTCTTCTTCTGCACCAGATCATGGAATTAATCTACACTGTCCATGTTCATCTAGATTAGGTAGTGCCAATAAAATGAATTTCAAATATTGATAGTGAGAGGCTCTCCCTCTCCAGGGAGGGTACATGCTTTTTTAGGCTGGTCATGTTGTCGTATTGTATTTTTTGTATGTTTTAATTGATGTAATGTATTGTGTTGTGCTATTCTTGGCCAGTCTCCTCTGTGAAAAAAAGTGGGACCTCTGGGGTCTCAAATGGCTTATGCTGGTTAAATGAAAAAAAAATAAAAAAATTGCTAATTGCCCATACATGGGCTGCCGCAGATATATAGGGGGCAGTGACAATGTAAGGAGGAAAGAGCGAGACGGATAACCTATAAAATTTAGCAGTACAAGATGTTGCTCTAGATTACGTGGCAATTATGCTGTAGTACTTATAAATAAGTACGAAAGAATTAACAATTGTAACAAGAGCTGGAGAATAAAATAGAAAGGACATTTCGTACAAACCCGATTTGAGGGAACTGCGGTAGTGTGCCTCGTATTCATCGGTGTGACGGAGGGGTAACGAAATGAACACAGGTACCTTCCTATGCTCATTTAGAAGGGAAAAGTTATAACAAAAACGTTAAGTGCTAGTCGATGCAAACGGGTGGGCCATATATGTTTAATAGTTGGTAATACAGTTCTTTATATAGAGAATTTGAAGAAAATTGCATGAAAAAACTATGAGTCTCGCTTTGTTCTTATGTACGCAGCTAATACACGACGTTCATCAGTCTCCATTTCACATTGTGAACAGGCACTGTAATGGCCTCAAATGTTCCCAGCGCAACCTGTCTGGCATGCCCCTATAAAAACATCCATTGCTCTTTAAGTCAGTGTTGCCATTGTGCCCTTGGCCAGAAATAACTAATAATTCCCTTCTCCCATGGTGCTGGTCTTGCTCCGCAGCACCCTCTCATCTTCACCATGGCTCTCCGTCATGTGATCGGTCTTTCTCACAGTCCTACAATTCCGAAGACAACACAATCGGCGATGAAACTGCACGCGTCCTTATCTAATTCGGAGCATATATATTAAGTATTCGAAAGAACTGTCCACATTTACTTTTCCTCAACCCAACAAGATGGAGTAGTCCTAATGAACAGAAAAAAACACTGGCGTGACTGTCAATTCTTAGTAGTCCTCACCAGTAGTAACGAAAAGTTGGGGAGTACCTAATTCTCTGCAGAAAAGAAGTAAATGCTGGGAATAGTGTGGAATGCGATAAAAGTCCATTAATACAAACCACTTCGCATAAAAAAAAACACTATTATTTTCAGATGCAGCAGAAAGGAGCAAAGCCATGAAAGGTCAGGTGGTATGCATATACGCAAAGTTCCATAGAACGGAAAACACATTCAAAGTGACCAGCAAATGCCAACAGCATGTAATGCTTTTAATTAAAAAGGTTTGCGTTTCTTACTGGTGGACAGATTATCTCTCCACAAACTCACGTAAGCTTGCTTATGTGGCACAGTTAGGCTCTACACCCAATTGTAAAGAGAAGTAAATAAGTGGCTTAAATTCTTAAGGAGTAATTTGGAGCGACCAAATTGTTGGCCATGTATCGTGTATGGCCAGAGGCTATATGCAAGGTGCCGGAGACTGTATGAGTTTGAAAAATCGGGGAAATAAAGGTACTAGCATTGGTTTCTTGCCTTAACCTGGCATTATTCACAGTATAACTATATCATTCAGTAAGTGAAAGCTACAGATTGTTTCACCCATCGAGTATTCATAAATGATATTACTACATAGAATATGTGCCTGAGTTTTCCGTTGCGAGTTAGGTGCCAAAAGGAACCTAAAAGGCTCTCAGGACCATTGAGAAGACAAGATTATTTGATTATAGAGCCAATATTAATTATTGACCTTGAATGCCATAGTTCACATCTGATAAGAAAACCTGCACCATCCCTACGGTGAAGCATGGCCGATGCAGAAAACATAATGTGGGATGTTTTTCAGCGGCATGAGGACTGCAGACTAGACAGGAGTCAAGGGAAAGCATGAACGGAAAAAGTACAGTAGAATCCATGTGCGATGAAAACCTGCTCCAGATGCACAGGCCCAGACTGGGGACGAAGTTCAGCGCTTTCCAACAGGACAATGAACCCTAAGCACACGATGGCAAAGACAAGACGCAGGGAGATTGTGTCTCGGGCAAATGCTCCTGAAGTCCTTGAGGGCCCAGCACAGACCCGGACTTGACCCGATGAACATCTCTGGAGGCAAGACCTGAAAATTAGCTGCTGCAGCATTCACTCCCGCATCCAACCTGACAGAAACTGAGAGATCTTGCACAGAGAAGAAAGGAGAAAACTCCCAGCTTGGGTGTAGGAGCCACCACCTCCGACCACCACCTCCACTGACCATCTACCAGCGCTATGAGCTTCCAGATTCCCTCATGACCATGGCTACCCATCTGCTGGATGCTTCAAGAAGCCCTCAAACAGACTTGATCAAGCTGATCTAGCTACTGTGGGGCYGCAGGTAGCCTAGCCATTAAGATTGTTGGGCCAGTAACTGGAAGGTCGCTGGTTTGAATTCCCAAGCCGACACTGTYAAATTGTGCCTTTGAGCAAGGCACTTAAACCGAATTGCTCCTGTACAGTAAGTCACTCTGGATAAGAGTGTCCACTAAAATGTATTGTGGCAGCCTACATTTTTTTTTTTATTGTTTGTTTATTTTGTTTAACAAGTGCTTTGAGATTCTGTCTGTAATAAAAAGCACTATAAAAGTTTAATACATTTCCGCATACTTAATCCTTCTTCCTTAAAATGTTCTGTTAGAGAATGACATGGCTGTTGAGATCCCTTGAGATCACCTAGGTCAAAACTTGAAAATGTCAAAATTGCTTGCAAACTAGCGTATATTCATTAAAACTTTGAATAATAAAGAAGCACTTTAATGATTTCCACTGACTCCAAGACTTCTTTATTTCATAATCACTTTTACTAAATGAACAAAAATACAACGCAACATGAAAGTGTAGGACCCATGTTTTCATGGCTGAAATAAAAAATCCAGTATGATCCTACACACAAAAGCTTCTTGCCTCAAATTCTGTCACAAATTTATTACACCCTGTTAGTGAATATTATCCTTTGCAAGATAATACATCAGCTGACAGGTGTTCGATCAGAAGCTGATCAAACTGCATGACCATGCACAGGTGCCCTTGTGCTGGGACAATAAAAGGCACTCTAAATTGTTGTTTTGTCACACAACACAATGCCCACATGTTCAAGTTTTTGAGGCAGTGTACAATTGGCATGCTAGAAGGATATATCCACTAGAGCTGTTGCAGATAATTTTATGTTCATTCTCTACCATAGCGCCTCAATGTCATTTAAAGATAATTGGCAGTACTTCCAACCAGCTCACAAACGCAGACCGTCTATGGGTCGTGTGTGGAGCGTTTGCTGATGTCACGTTGTAACAGATGCCCCACGGTGCGTGGGTTATGGATGGTAAGCTAGCTACAGACAACAACACATGATTATTCAATGGCAAATTGATGCACAAATACCGTTGACACTCTTGAGCCATTGTTACATTCATATGCCGCCTCACCTCAATGTTCGAATAGCATAGCCCTTCGCAAGGATCTGTATAACAAATCTGGAAGTGAAATTTCCAGTTCTTCCATGGCCTGCATACTCACCAGATGTCACCATTTGGATGTTTGGGATGCTCTGGATCACATGTCGACAGCCTGTTCCAGTTCCCGCCAATATCCAGCAACTTTGACACAGCCATTGAAAGAGTGAAACAAAATTCCACAGGCCAAATCAATAGCCTGCAACTCTATGCGAAAGAGATGCCTCGCGCTGCATGTACCTCACGCTGCATTACTAATACTGACTGGTTTTCTGAACCCACACCCTACCTTAACATTTGCATATTTCATTCCCAGTCATGTGAATCATAGATTAGCCCAATTTATTTATTTTATTGATTGATTTCCTTATATGACTATAACTCAGTAATCTTTTGAATTGCATGTTCGTTTATATTTTTGTTCAAGTTATAGACTGTACGTATATCACATGGAAACTGAAGCTTAGTACGTTCCACCAGAAGTGAACTGCAAACCTTACGTATTCAAAGCCTCCTATTCAGTTGGAGGTAGACGGACAAGTCTGGTGACCAAAATTGATAACGATTCATCTGAGTGTACAACACATGACATAGACTGACAGGTGATCCTTTTGACGTCACTGTGAAACCACTTCAATCAGTGTAGATGAAGGGAGGAGACAGGTTAAAAGGATTTTTAGGTCTTGTACAATTGAGACATGGATTGTGTGTATGTGTGCCATTCAGAGGTGAATGGCAAGCACAGAAATATGGTGAACTTTAAGAACAGGATAATGTAGTAAGTCCAGGCGCACCGGCTCAGGTGTCTGAGGAACTCGCAGTGCTGAAATATTTGTGCCTTGACGGCTGTAGCGCAAACTCTCCCCAATGAGCCGTAGGCTGTATCACGGTGACATCTAGATGGTTACTATACTARCAAATACCAATATTACAAGTTATTTCTCTTGTAGGCAGCTATCCTACTCAAAATATAATTGAGTGGGATGGAACAAATTGCCCACGTTGCTACCACCAGTGACACCTTATACAGCTCCCCGGTGAAGCAACTGCTACCCAGTGGGAAGCAACACTAGTGGGAACTGGGAAGCACCTCGATACAACGTCGTTGCACTGGTCATTCTCGCCGGCTTGTCATTACGTTAGCTAATTGGCATGTCACAGTGGTACTACAAGTTATTTCTCTCTCCCCCATCGAAATAAACATACCTTTCTTTTGCAAGCGCCATTATGCTGTTGTTGCCAGCTAGCCAGCATAAACTAGCTAGCTGGGAAGGGCTCATCATCAGGAGGATTGATTGAACTGACTGAACCGAATCCATTCGTCTCGACTCGACTCTCAGCTGCGCGACACACGTCATCAATTTGGGCACCAGGCGTGTCTGTATAGKCTCTCCCTACTCAGTTCAGTAATTTCCCSRAGTCTATTGGTCAACAACAATTTACCCTTCGCGAATGTCATTTTCCGTGGAAGACCAATTCCCCATTCAACCACTGACGGAATCCCCTCACAATGATCTCAAACTGTGTTTCTAATAATACATTTCAACAGGTCAACATTCACAAGGCCGCAGGGCCAGACGGATTACCAGGACGTATACTCCGAGCATGCTCTGACCAACTGGCAAGTGTCTTCACTGACATTTTCAACCTGTCCCTGACAGAGTCTGTAATACCAACATCTTTCAAGTAGACTACCATAGTCCKTGTGCCAAAGAACACCAAGGTAACCTCCCTAAATGACTACCGACCCATAGCACTCATATATGTAGCCATGAAGTGCTTTGAAAGGCTGGTCATGGGTCACATCAACACCATTATCCCAGAAACCCTAGACCCACTCCAATTTGCATACCGCCCAACAGAAAGATGCAATTTTGATTGCACTCCACACTGCCRTTTCCCACCTGMACAAAAGGAACACCTACGTGAGAATGCTATTCATTGACTACAGCTCAGCGTTAAACACRATAGTMCCCTCAAAGATCATCAKTAAGCTAWGGACCCTGGGACTAAACACCTCCCTCTGCAACTGGATCCTGGACTTCCTAACCGGCCGCCCCCAGGTGGTAAGGGTAGGTAACAACACATCTGCCACGCTGATCCTCAACACGGGGGCCCCTCAGGGGTCTGTGCTCAGTCCCCTACTGTACTCCCTGTTCAGCCGTGACTGCATGGCCAAGCACGACTCCAACACCATCATTAAGTTTGCAGACGACACAACTGTGTTAGGCCTGATTACCGACAACGATGAGACAGCATATAGGGAGGAGGTCAGAGACCTGGCAGTGTGGTGCCAGGATAACAACCATTCCCTCAATGTGATCAAAACAAAAGAGATGATTGTAGACTACAGGAAAAGGAGGATCGAGCACGCCCCCATTCTCCTCAACGGGGCTGTAGTGGAGCAGGATGAGAGCTATCACCAACAAACAATCATGGTCCAAACACACCAAGACAGTCGTGAAGGGGGCACGACAACACCTATTCCCCCTCAGGAAACTGAAAACACTTGGCAAGGGTCCTCAGATCTTCAAAAAGTTATACAGCTACACCATAAAGAGCATCCTGACTGGTTGCCCAGGCGCACCGTTGGTGTGGGGAACTCGCAGTGCTGAAATATTTGTGCCTTGACGGCGGTTATGGTATGGGTAAGCATAAGCTACAGACAACAAACACAATTGCATTTATCAATGGCAAATTGAATGCACAGAAATACCGTGACGACATCTTGAGGCCCATTGTCGTACCATTCATATGCCGCCATCACCTCATGTTTCAGAAGATAATGCATAGCCCCATGTCGCAAGGATCTGTARACAAWTCCTGGAAGCTGAAAATMTCCCAGTTCTTCCATGGCCTGCATACTCACCAGACATGTCACCCATTGAGCWWGTTTGGGATGCTCTGGATCGACATGTACGACAGCCTGTTCCAGTTCCCGCCAATARCCAGCAACTTTGCACAGCCATTGAAAGGAGTGAAACAAAATTCCACAGGCCACAATCAATAGCCTGATCAACTCTATGCGAAAGAGATGCCTCGCGCTGCATGTACCTCACGCTGCATTAACTAGATACTGACTGGTTTTCTGAACCACACCCCTACCTTAACATTTGCATATTTGCATTCCCAGTCATGTGAAATTCATAGATTAGGGCCCAATTWATTMATTTTAATTGATTGATTTCCTTATATGAACTATAACTCAGTAAAATCTTTGAAATTGCATGTTGCGTTTATATTTTTGTTCAGTATATAGACTGTACGTATTATCACAATGAGAACACTGAAGTCTTAGTACTGTTCCACAGAGATGGAAACTGCAAACCTTACGTATTCAAATGCATCCTATTCAGTTGGGAGAGGCTAGACGGACAAGTCTGGTGACCAAAATTGATYACGATCTACTCTGAGTGTACAAAACATGACATAGACTGACCAGGTGAATCCCTTTTTGACGTCACCTGTGAAATCCACTTCAATCAGTGTAGATGAAGGGGAGGAGACAGGTTAAATAGGGATTTTTAGGTCTTGTACAATTGAGACATGGATTGTGTATGTGTGCCATTCAGAGGGTGAATGGGCAAGACAAAATATTGAAGTTCCTTTGAACAGGATATGGTAGTAAGTGGATCGCCTTTTCTCCCCTCCCTATGGTGTTTTAGTGGGGGCGCACCTGTTTGTATGAGGTTAATTAGTTGGGCCTATTTAATCAGCCGCATACACTTTCTTTGTGCGGATTGGTTTGTTTAATGTGGTTTGTTTTTGGCGTATGCAATCGTGTTTGTCGTAACTTTTCGTATTCCCGTGCTCTGTGGGTTGTTTAAGTGGTCACCCAGTGTGTTAGTTGGGTGCTAGTTTTCTACATGTTCAATTAAAGAACATTTGGTTATTGCACCTGCTGTTGCCTGCGCTTGACTTCCACTCCACACCCCAGGCCTTACAGGGTAGTGCATACGGCCCAGTACATTACTGGGGCGAATCTTCTGCTATCTAGGACCTCTATATCAGGCGGTGTCAGAGGAAGGCCAAAAAAATTGCCAAAGACTCCAGCCACCCTAGTCATAGACTGTTCTCTCTGTGGTACAGAGCGCCAAATCTAGGTCCAAAAGCATCTTAACAGCTTCTACCCAAGCCATAAGACTCCTGAACAGCTAATCAAATGGCTATCCGGACATATTTGTATTGTCTCTGTTTATTTCCATGCATAGTCACGTTTACCTCTACCTACGTGTACATATTACCTCAATTACCTCGACTAACCTGTTCCCCCGCACATTGACTCTGTACTGGTACCCCCTATATATAGCCTAGCTACTGTTATTTTATTGTTGCTCCTTAATTATTTGTTATTTAAAAAAAAATCTTATTTAAAATGTTTTATTTAATAGATACATTTTTTTAACTTCAGTTTATTTTAGTAAATACTTTCGTAACACTTTTTTTCCTTACATTTCACTGTAAGGGTCTGCACATGTGACAAATATTTGTATATATATATATTATATATTAATTTGATTTAATATACAATGAATCAAACACAGACTACCCTTGCTAATCAGGAAACAATTGTGTTTGTAGTGTGGCTCTGAATTCACTGTCAGCATGCAGTCAATGCTATTACCACTTTTGGAGCCAACTAATACTCTCAAATGGTATCCTGATGTCCGACAGCAGAAGTTAATACACATAACATTGCTAACTTAGCTAGCTAACATATATTTTGAGAGAAACAAGTTCTATTAATTAAGTTCTCTGCAACCGGGTTCAAGGAACAGAACAAAGAACTCTAGAAACACATAAGATAAACATCACATTTTAAGCAGGAACAGAACCGAACACTGAACGAAAGTATCTATACCATTTTATTTTCAAAAGCATGGGAACTTGGATTAATAACATTATTTTTAAGTTCCAGGCATTGTTTTCCAGTCCCACAAAATACAACAAAGCACCTATGCAAAGCCCAACTGTCACTGACGAAGACTTATCACGCGCTCTGCCAGCTGGAAATCTTTGCGTGTGTCGTGTATGTTGTGTGTTGTGTGTGTGTGTGTGTGTGTGGTGTGTGTGTGTTGTGGGTGTGTGTGTGTGTGTGTGTGTGTGTGTGTGTGTGTGGTGTTGTGCATGTGTGGGTGGCTGTGTGTGTGTGTTGTGTGGTCGATTCATTCTGGTCAGCCCAGCAATTGTTGTGTGTGGGTGTGTAAGCTATCTGCCATGCCTTCTGAAGCTGACACGGGGGGGGGGGGCGGGGGGGGGGGGGTGGGGGGGGGGGGAGAAAAAAAGGGGGGGGAGGGGGGGGGGGGGGGGAGGGGGGGCGGGGGGAGGGGGGGGGGGGGGGGGGGAGAGGGGGGGGCGAGGGGGGGGGGGGGGGTGGGGGGAGGAGGGGGGGGGGGGGGGGGGGGGGGGGGGGGGGGGGGGGGGGGGGGGGGGGGCGGGACGACATTACAAGCCACGGTTCCGAAATGTAGGGAGAGATGTCTTAAATTGAAAATAATGTATTCACTTTTTTAATTGCTAGTTAAGGATACATATAGTGTATCACGTTTCACTTTGGAGTTTATTGAACTACTTAAAGGTAAGGTGTTTTTTAATTCTAGTGCTGCTCTGGCAGACACAAGCTTGTTTAGCTAGCTAGTATTGCTCGAAAAATACTACATCAACAGGCTCTGTATTTTAGGGAATCACAGTAACAAGTACTTCCTGGTACATAAATTCATTTACCATTCAAATGTAAATTTTCGAAACCAGTTCAGAACTTAATTTGCTGGCCGAAACAGTGAAAAGAAAAAAGAATAGGTTTCTTTAGATCGGGAACGAAACATTGGGAAAAATAGTTTTGGTTCCAACTCCTGATATTAAGTGGCTAGGTAGCTAGCTTAGCAACGTTGATGGCCAATGAGACTGAGAGCTAGCTAACCAGCTGAGCTAGCAAACAATGTAAACAAAAGTAAATTTTGGAATTCGAAAAATACTCCATCAACAGGCTCTGCATTTCAGGAATCAGTAGCAAGTACCCTGCTACACTATTCAATTATTTAACCATTAAAATGTAACCATGAAATCTCTCTGGTTTTTGAAAATAGCCCTGACACTGGTTTCCATGCCATTTAAACGTGAGCTTGTCAAAGGTGTCGGACTCGACGACAGTTGTCTATTCATTGGAGCGCCGCAATTGGTTGCCCAAAATTCTGTCCGGGGGTTAGCAAAGGGCCAATTGTATATTCATGTTTATACATCATTGGTTTACAATGGCTCACGTACACTGTGAAATGCATCTACAGTAAATCAAAATTATGACACAATGATGAATACAAATGTGTGCACTCTAATGATTAATTCTGTACAGGTATTTACTACATCGCCATTAGACTGACATCAACATACTGCACCAGCAGGACAAAGTAATACTTAAAATCACTGATAGATGTCACGCCCTGACCGTAGAAAGCTTTTTATGTCTCATTTTGGTTTGGTCAGGGTGTGATTGAGTGGCATTCTATGTTCATTTTCTATGTTTTGTATTTATTTGTGTTTGGCCGGGTGTGGTTCTCAATCAGAGGCAGCCTGTCTATCGTTGTCTCTGATTGAAACCATACTTAGGTAGCTTAGTAGCTTTTCGCCACCAATGCTTTGTGGGTAGTTATTTTCTGTTTTGTGTTTCTGCACCTGACAGGACTGTTTCGGTTTTCATCTGAAATAAAAGCATGAACACTTACACGCTGCGCTTGGTCCACACCTTCTTCAACAGTCGATCAGGACAAAGAACAATATGAGCCAGATGTTTCACCAGATGTATAAAACCTAAAA
>NW_019946459.1:9272-13225 GCF_002910315.2 Salvelinus sp. IW2-2015 | reverse complement strand
CAGGCGCACCGGGCTTGAGTGGGAGCACTGCCAACGCTGCTTGATGTTGTTGTGTTGCCGGCTTGCATCCGGTTGGCATTTCCACTTACCACCAAATATGGTAATGAGAGGAAGCCCAGCAGCGGGCAGTGGGAGAATATGGAGTGAGATAGATTTTGGCCGACATTTTGCTAATTTTSTCGTCGATTAAACATTTAATGTCAATACAGTTTTCTGTTCGCAAGACTAAAATATGTTAAGAACAGAGTGGACAAAATTTAGTAGACTTGACCCTTTCTAAAAATGGTGTTGTTTAGAAGGAGTGCATGGGCAAATTGAGTTATTGCACTTCACAGAATAGGTGTTCCCTAACGGAAATATCCCGTGGTCTCGTGTGGCTCAGTTGGTAGAGCAACCCTGGCGCTTGCAACGCCAGGGTTGTGGGTTCATTACCCACGGGGGGACCAGGATGAATATGTATGAACTTTCCAATTTGTAAGTCGCTCTGGATAAGAGCGTCTGCTAAATGACTTAAATGTAAATATCCAAATAAATGCTAGGATGCCAATAGAGTCTCGATAGCTCGTGCTTGGCTCTGCCCACCTCCTTGCTGAAAAATGTGCTCCCATTGGAAACGACAGGCTCTGGTCTATCTTGGGTTAATTATAAAAATCTTTGCTACAATACTGCAAATTCAGGTCTATATGTCAATTCTATGTTGTATAGGTTTTTGATCATATGCATGATACAGTTGTTGCTCTCTTATGTTTTTCATATATTTATGGTTTCCCAGACTGCGAATAATGGTATGGTATGTATGTGACAGGTGTGAAAAAAGTATTGAAAATCCTTTACTCAAAAGCTTTCTTTTCATTCATGAGCTGCTTGTTCAGATCAAAGTCTCCACTATTCACCCTTGTTGCTTAAATCCGGGGCTGTAYCTCTCTCTTTGTCTGTGTGTTWTAATGTTTTAATGGCTCCCACTCCTACTTCTTCTTTGATTGTTGCTTACGAAATTGATGTTGATATAACATAATCCTCCACTGGATTTGTCTCTCTCTGCCTTACCCAATTGTCTTTGCGCTTCTGCACCTCTTTTCAGTCAGCCATCTCCCAGTGGTGGAATTGTACCTATTTTCTGTTGTTCTCCTTCCTTTCTTTTGAATATCTGTTTCCCTAAGATAACATAATAACCCAGAGAGAGGCTTGCGAGAGGCTTTCCTTTTACAGGAATTGATAGCTAGTCGAGGATAACATTAATAGAAAATTAATATACAGTTGAAGTCGGGAATTTTACATACACCTTAGCCAAATACATTTAAACTCAGTTTTTCACAATTACTGACATTTAATCCTCGTAAGAATGCCCTGTCTTAGGTGCAGTAGGATCACCACTTTATTTTAATATATGTTCAAAGTCAGAATAATAGAAGAGAATGATTATTTTCAGCTTTAAGTTTTTTCATCACATTCTCAGTGGGTCACAGAAAGTTTACACTACGTCACGCCCTGCCCTTTTAGTATTCTTTGTTTCTTTAAATTATTTTAGTATAGGTACAGGGGATGTGAACATGGGGGTATGTTTGTTTATTGGGGTTTATCTATGGTAAAAAGGAGGGGTTTGGTTTTAGTGGTATTGGGTTCTGTTGTGGAGTGTTGTGTCTGTAGTACTTGTCTAATGGTGAGGTAGGTGTTTTAGGAAAAGTCTAGCTGGTTCGTCTTGATTTGGGTTTCTCAATCAGAGACACCTGGGTTTTTGATCCTGTCTCTGATTGGAGCCATATTATAAGGTAGCCATAGGCTTAGATGTTTTGTGGGTTAATTTGGTCAATGTGATTGAACGTGAGCTTTTTGGTAGCACATGTGGGTGTGTGCACTACGTTATTTAGCTTCACGTTTGTGTTTGATATAGTTTGTTGTAAGTGTTTCGTTCATCTTCGTCGTTATAAATAAAGGAAGGATGGCTTATTTCCAAATGCTGCGGTTTTGGTCCGTCTCTCCTCCACACCGATCTGTGACACATACACTCAATTACTATTTGGTAGCATTGCTTTTAAATTGTTTAACTTGGGTCAAACATTTCGGTAGCCTTCCACAAGCTCCCACAATAAGTTGGGTGAATTTTGGCCCAATCCTCCTTACAGAAGCTGGTGTAACAGTCAGGTTTGTAGGCCTCCTTGCTCGCACACGCTTTTTCAGTTCTGCCCACAAATGTTCTATGGGATTGAGGTCAGGGCTTTGTGATGGCCACTCCAATACTTTGACTTTGATGCCTTAAGCCATTTTGCCACAACTTTGGAAGTAGTATGCTTTTGGTCTTTCATCGTGTCCACTTGGTGGGAAGAATGAAAAAAAAGGGCACCCCATATATTTGGGCGACCCCAAACGAGCATATAAACTTCCTCTGCAAGCGTGCATATTGATCTCTACACGCGAGAATAGATATTGGTATGCCTTCTCAATATCCACGTTATAAAACATTTGATCTCCTGTTTCCACCCATGCGATCCCATTCACAATGCCCTTTGACCATCTTTGCTTGGACTGTTTTCTTCACCCTGTCTGTACTCTCATGTTCCCGCGCTACGCCAGGGAGCTGCTGCGATCACACCATTGTATGTAACGGACGAAGCGGTACCCTTCGTCACGGCGGCAGATCCCTTTGTTTCTTCTTGGACTATGGGCTGGGAAAATGCTTCCCAAGGATGAACCCCCAGACTTGTGATTGCGTCAGCTGCATCCGTCGCAGGTGCCACGACCCCCACGCATCCCCGCTGCTCCCTGCTGTTCCGAACAAATTTTTTTTCCTTTCCTGAGTGATTCAAGCTTCCTCTGCGACTGAGTGTTCTCTCTTTTGATAACTTTTCCCTACGATTCGTCAAGCTAAGAGACGAAGACAGGGCAGGCGGGAGTGTGATTTTTTTTTTCTAAGTCCCGGGAATGAGGATCCACCCGACACGCGACGATCCGCTCGACGCTCCTATGAACACAGACGGAGTCGCCGGCTTTGTCTCTATGTGAACCAACAACACACTCCAAACACTGAGAGCGGCCGGAGCCAGAAGGCGCCTATTACACCCAAAATTTACACCAGAAATGGGAACCACTCATCACTTTGGCACCACAGTCCACCTCATTTCTGTTTGCCGCGTAGCCACCCACCATCCTCTCGTCTTAGGGCCCATTTCGAACCAAGATTTTTCCAGAGAGACCACCTCATTGAAATCGTTATAGTTTGTAAATAGCCTCGAAAAACATGCGAGAACCAAGGCCATTATGGGGTAGCATGCGGCAACACCCCCACACCCCCCACGAGCCAACCTTTCATTTTCTCAGGCCAACCACGTAGACCATAACGTACTTAATGGAGAGCTCAGAGAAGTTTTTGTCCGGCAAAGGCTGAGGTACTCTTTAAAGGTTTACAAAGGTAGCCGAACAACTATACGACCATGGCTAACCGACCTATGAAGATCCAGTGTAAGGGGAGAGGCCCCCCCAGATAGACGTACACGAAGCCACGCACTGTGGAATTGTGATACAGTCACACAGCTTTTGAATATTCATTAAGCTTGCCTGTCTTGGGAGCCGGTTTCAGGCCGAGTAAACGCATTCGTAACAAAATGAAAACCAATTGTTGGGAAAAAAATAACTTGTGTCACTCATGCCCACAGAGTCGTTAGAATGTCCCAAACCCGACTTCTGCCAATAACGATAGTTTGACCATTGTTACAAGAAGAGAAAATGTATGGTGAGTTTGATGGAAAAATGTGCGCTTGAAAAAAAACGGAGTTTTAATGACTCCAACCTTAAAGGTGATGGTAACTTCCGACACTGGCAAACTGTACAATGCCACCATAGATAAGTAGAGGATTGGCTCCTATTATGTCTCAGAAAAACTAAGACAACAGCCTATATGGACCTCATTAAAAAACTGCTCTGGATACGCCTACGAGAGCTCTCTTCCCATTTCATGC
>NW_019946459.1:0-4624 GCF_002910315.2 Salvelinus sp. IW2-2015 | reverse complement strand
ACTGTAGTTGCACTGTTCAAGCTTTTTGCTCCACAAGGAGCTAAAAGGAACAAGTCAAGTAGATAAGTAAAGTCATTGTAATTAACATAGTGTACAATGAGGTCTCATTGTCGATTCATCAATTAAAGAAATTCCCTTCCAAACCAAACCAGTGAAACAACTTGGTGTATGTGCATAATCTACTGTTGTTTCCAGCCCATAGCGTTGTGTGCTGACAAAGCCTGCTTTGGCTGGCAGCTAGAGCTAGGCCCATGTCTGGAGGCTAGCTAGCTTCAAGCAGGAACACTAGGCATAGCCTTCATCCCGAATGGCACCCTATCCCCTTATAGTGTAATATTTCTGACCACAGCCCCATGGGCCCTAGTAGTGCAATATATAGGGGATAGGGTGCCATTTGGGACGCATGCTAAGCACCCTAGCTAGCTCCATGCAGGAACACTAAGCGCCCTGGAACTAAACTCCCCCCTTCCATGTTTCCCACAGAGAGGGAAGCTCCCAGGATCCCTTTGATGAGCGCAATTTCCGTCTAATTAATGAGGGGAAATTAGGGGATATGGGGCTTTTTTATATCAGCCTTAATTCTTCTGATGGCTCATTAAAAACCATTCTGTAAGRGCCKTGTGATGTGATAGCCTGCACCTTCTGTGTGCAGAGAGAGATGGGGGAAACGGGGAAGRCATGAGGGTCTTTCTATAAACTAGGGTACCAGTGAGGATTTTCTGGACAACTTGTTACAGCTGTTGGCAAGTCATTGATAATAATCAGCAAAATAAAATCTCGTCGTTACATTAAGATTACTTTTCTGTCCTTGCGTTTATGGCAGTATAATTTGTCGTTATATCATATATTATGCATTCATCAGTTAAATTAGATATTGAACTTGAACCCTGTAAGAATCCTGGATCGACAGTTGCTGTTGGACAGTTTTTTGTATAGAGATATCAGAAATGCACTGTAACTACGTAACACTTCGTGTCTCCTTATGTTATGGGGTGAAAAGAGTTTTCATGGGGCACACAAATAACATAGCATCTTGGTTGGAATGTAGTGTTAAGAGTTGTTACAATATACATGTTTTCTCTGAATGCCGTGCCAAGTGACAGAACAGCTGCTTGTGATAGCACATGTGGATTGCAACAACATGTCAGTTCCTGACCTATTTCTGGTTAGTTTGTTGTTGTGGTTTTAGTTTGGTTCAGGAACGTGAGTTTGGGTGGGGCATTGCTATGTTTCTGTTTCTATGTTGGTTTTAGGGTTTGCTGGTCATGTCTCTCAATTAGAGGCAGGTGGTTTGCGTTTTCCTCTAATTGGAGAGTCATATTTTAGGCTAGGCATGTTGTTTCATCACAGTGTTCGTCTGTGGGTGGTTTGTCTCCTGTGTCGTGTTTGTCGGCATCCATACGGGAGCTGTTTCGGTTTTTGTAGTCTGTTCTGTTCGTGTGAGTTCTTACGTGTTTTTGTATAGTTCCATGTCCAGGTTGTCTAATGCGTTTTGTTATTTTTTGGTTTAATTATTCAAGTGGTATTTTTTTCGTTTGTGTTTTTTTCGCGTTTTACTTTAATAAATATTCATGTTTACAATCCGGCTGCCTTTTGGTTAATCCCTTTGCTCCTCCTCTCGGATGAAGAGGAGGAGGAAAACCGTATTACCGACCACCAGCCCCCCAAATCCCAGAACCCAAGCGGCGTGAATTCGATGCAGTGGCCTGCTACAAACAGGAATCAATGGACTTGGGAGGAAGTATTGGGAGGGAAAAAGGACACTGGGGACGCACATGTGGGGAATATCGCCGGCTCGGTGAGGACGATGGGAGGCAGCGAGAGGCCCAACAGCGGTGGTAAATGAGGAGGCAGCATTCAAGGAGACGGTGAATGGAGTAGCGAGAATCAGCTCCGAGACACCTGATTTTGAAGGTAACGCGGCTAACCGGCACGGAAGACCCCACGCTCGCAACGACACGCCCAAAAATTTCTTGGGGGGTGGCCTAGAGGTTGGGCCAAGGGCAGTAGGAGAGAACCTGCGCTTCAATTCCAGGCTAACCGTGGGAGAGCGGGAGTACGGGCAGACACCAGTGTTACGCAGTTAGAAAGCGCGGTGTCCTCTGTAGCGTGTGCATGCCCGGTGCGGGTTATTCCACCTCCCGCACTGGTAAGGGCTAGATTTTGGGCATTGAGCCAGATGTTCATGAGGCCGGCTCAACGCGTTGGTCTCAGTGGTCTCCTCGGGCCGGCATACATGGCACTGCCTTACGCATGGTTTTTTCCCCGGTTCGGCCTACATAGCCGGTGGCGGGTTATCGCAGACCTCCCGCACTGGTCGGGCGACCGGCGAGCATTCAAAAACCAGGTTAAGGTTGGGCAGGCTCAATGACTCCAGAGAGCCAGTACGCTTGCACGTCCGTGTATTCTCGGCGCTACCTTCCGACCCCAGCCAGTACACATGTGCACACTACGCAACACAGGTTTCGCAGTGCGTCTCCAGAGCCCTGTTCCTCCTCCACGGCACTTTTCCGTATGGTGCGTGTATCCGTTCGGGCTGGCTCCAGTTTCCCGACAACACCATAAGCCTCATGTGCGTCTCCAGAGCCTTGTACGCACTGTTCTTCTCCCGTACGTCCGTCCCTGGAGGTGCGGTGCACTCAGCCGGGTGCACAGTGCGGTACCACGACCAAGGCTATAGTGCGCTCTTGGAGAGGTCAGTGTGCCCTGGTCCCTGCTCCCCGACTAGGCTTGAAGCTGTCGTGTCTCCAGTCGGTGCCTCCAGTTCCCGGCACCCGTACCAGGCTCTAAGCAGTGGCGTCTCAGCCGGCCAGAGTCTGCCGTCTGCCAAGAGGGCCTGAACTGTCGTCTGTCCAGCGCCGCATGAAACTGCCCGTCTGTATTGAGCCTTCAAAGCCGCCCGTCTGCTCATGACGCCTGCAAAGCCGCCCGTTCTGCCTGACCTACAGAGCCTTCCGCAGAGCTGGAGCCGGCTAGACCGCCTTCCGCAGACAGGAGGCCGCTAGAGCCTTTCCGCCAGACAGGAACAGCAAAGCCTTCCCGCTAAACAGGATCAGTCTGAGCCATCCGTCTCGCAGCGCCATCCTGAGCCATCCGTCTCGCCTTCAGCGGCATCTGGCATCCGTCTCCCCCTCTAGCGCCAATCTTGAGCCATCGTCTCCCAGCCCGCCGTCTGAGCATCGTCTCCCAAAGCGCCGTCTGGGAGCCATCCGTCTCCCAGCGCCGTCTGAGCCATGCGTCTCCCCAGCGCCGTCTGAGCCATGGCCGTCTGTTCCGAGCCATTAGAGCCGCTCCGTCTGTCCCGAGCCGTCAGAGCCGTTAGCAGTCAGGAGCCGCTCAAGCATTCGTCAGTCAGGATCTGCCCGGCCCAACCAGACAGGATCTGCCAGAGCGCCAACAGACAGGATCTGCCAGAGGCCGCAACCAGACGGATTCTGCCCAGAGCGCCAAACCAGACAGATCTGCCAGGCGCAACCAGCCCAGAGATCTGCAGAGCCCTGCCAACCAGGACAGGATCTGCAGACTGCCGTCGCCAGCCTGAGCGTCCAGAGCGTCAGTCTAGCCATGAGCGTCCAGAGCCGTACAGCCAGCATGAGCGTCCAGAGAGCCGTCAAGCCGCAGCCATGAAGCGTGCAGAGCCCGTCAGCCAGCCATGGAGCGTCAGAGCCTCAGCCAGCATGGAGCGTCGCAGAGCCGTCACGCCAGTCATTTGAGCTGCCCCTCAGCCCAACGAGCGGCATGTACATCCAGTGCCTCGCATCCGAGCTGTCTCTCTGTCAGTAGAGCCTGCCCTTCATGTCCGGAGTTGCCTCCTTCTATCCTGAGCTACCTCTTCTAATCCTGATTAGCTCTCTGTCTTGCTATATCTCTGTCCTGAGCTACCTTATCCCGGTGTCCCCCCTCATTACTTGTCGCCGGTGCTGCCCTTGTCCCGGTGCTGGCCCTTATCTTAAGGTTACTTTTTCCAATTTGGGGGTGTAATATGGAGGGTGGTCATTCGTAGGGGGAGAACGAAAGCTGGGATTGACTATGGTGGGTGGGGACCTCGCTGAGCCTGAGCCACACCGTGCGGTCAGCATGCCCACCGAGACCTCCCTAAACTTTGTGCTGGTGGCCCAAAGGAGTTCTCACCTTAAGGGAGGGGGTTATCGTCACGTTCTGGACGCTATTTCTGTAGTTTTGGTTGTATGTGTTAGTTGGTTCAGTGCGTGAGTCTTGGGGTGGGCATTTATGTTTTCTGTTTCTCTATTGTTGGGTTTAACACGGGTTGCTGGATATGGCTTCCTCAATTAGAGCAGGTGTTTTGGCGTTTCCTCTAATTGAGGAGTCATATTTTAGGTAGGAGTTGTTTTCACAGTGTTTCAGTTGTGGGTTGGTTGTCCCCTGTGTCAGTGTTTGTCGCACCCATAAAGGGGACTTCGTCCTCGGTTTTTTGTAGTTCCTTGTTCCTGTTCGTGAAGTTCGTTTTACGTGTTTATTGTAAAGTTCCATGTCCAGCCGTCTGTCTACCCTTCGTCGTTTTATGGTTATTTTGTTAATATTTCTAGTGTATTATCGTTTTTGTGTTTTTTTTTCCTTCCGTCTTTTACCTGTTAAAAAATCCATTATGTCTTCACAGTATTTT
>NW_019946458.1:14009-44642 GCF_002910315.2 Salvelinus sp. IW2-2015 | reverse complement strand
GCAACAGGGACATGATTGAGCCATATATATGCTATGTTAACTATTCCGGGATGGCTGCTGAGGATGGTGTCATAATATGGCGGGATGAGTATATAGGAATGTTTAATACAAGCACGATTATAAAGCTTTTTTATTCATAGTTGTTTGGATACCATTCCATTTAGTCCTTATCAAGTCATTATGTTGACCACTCAGTAGCAGCTCGATGTTAGCTATCCAATTCATTCAGATATACAAAGTGCCTACAGGGTGTGGGGTCTAAGGGTTGTTTCTGGACTGGACCTGTTTAAAGACAATAAAGAACAGATCAACTCATGAGTCAAGACATAACAGTATTGCTGGTAGTATCATTCTCTCGTTACAATTTTAGCCCAATAAAATATTTCCTATCATCTKCTCAAACCCAATAGCTGACAGATATATTCTACCCTGAAATATGTCATGYCATCCACATGGGAAATGTGTTCTGCTCTCCAAATATACAGTTCTGAGTACATGGTGTCAAATAGGCGCTGGAGAAATTGTTTTTATTATCCCTAATTGAAGGAGGCACTCTATAAAATACAATTTCCTTTAGGAAATAAATAGGTCATGCATGTTTTATTAAATGTTCTTATTATGTTACACATTTTTTGTCAAATGTTATGATAAATTGTCACTCATAATGCAGGAGGACACATAATTAATTTATCAAGCCAATGTTTTTTTTGCCATATAGTTTATGTATTATGAATGTATTACTTGGAGATGTGTGCAGATTTCATTACATTTTAGCAAACATTTGGTCAAAACAACAATATAATCCWTTCAAATTCCAGATCTGTCTCTTTTTACTCAAGCACACCCCTCCTGCAAYATAGTTCAATCCGAATGGAYRYTTTGTCCTGGATTTCCTAGCAGCTCGTTCTGCTTGTTGGTTACGTTGTATCAATCTCCAGTATCGGATGGTACTAACAACCAGCAAGATACAGATACATCGAAAGCAGAGGAATTAACCCGGGGAGGAAATCTGTTCAATGTTGGATTTACTGGTTACAGGGGACCAAAGGGAAATATTAATCCTTGAAGTTTGAGATTTAACCTAAAAATGACCGCCCGAGCCGGTATTTTCGTTTGGAACGGGATCTCAAAGTGTGATGGCAGCAGTCCAGTGAATTGCTGGCCTCTCCTTTTCCTTGCCGTTGGATTTTTGGGAGTGCATTGGTCTGTGGTTATTTTGACAGATTTTGTTGTCATTCTCGTCAATTACTTTTACTCTTTCTATCTATGGAGTGTACGTAATCCGTCGTTGTACTGGGGTTTGCACACGGGGTAAGTGTCGCCTAAATATAATTATCTTGTATTTTGATATGTGGGGGACTGGGAGAGACTGCTAGCCAGCTAGCAATGAAGCTAGCTAACGTTAGCTAACTAGCTTTGCCCTGAGAACTCATTGTTTGAGAGACCTAGCTAACTAGCAATAAGTTTGTCACAGAAAGCAACGTTATTTTACATGGATACAGTTTAATGCTAGCTACGAAATAAGGAACTAGCTAACCAATATTTATTTAGACGAAGCCCTTTTGCCACGAACACAGAACAATATTCTGAATCTGGTATCAAATCGTGCAGCTAGAAGCCAACTAGCCTAGCTAACGTTAGTTAGCAAGCTAGCTTGACACGCCTATTTTCACAATATGCGACAGGTAATAACAGTCTTTGGAAGTTAGCTATTAGCCATATGGTGACATTTATAAATGTGAGGTGATTGGGGTTCATATCTTCGTTCTATGCTAACCAGTAACCTAAGGTCACTCGAGCAGCAATGTCAGGGCTGAGATTAACACCTCATGCACGCTTGTGACATTATTTGATTGCTCAGCCACATGTATTGCAGGGATTGCCTGGAGTGGAGGTTTGTCGGCCAACAGAACATTGCATGCCAATACAACTCTCCCTTGCTCTACATGTGTAAGCTTGCTAGCTAAACGCTGTATTCAAATCTCATACCATTTCCCAATCTCAAGCATATGCTGCTATATTATAGTAAGTACCACATGCTAGAGACCGACAGATGATTGAGCTAGTTTGTGACATGGCCTGTGGTTTTCAGCAGCCATACTGGTATAGGCTAGGCTTTGAGAACACTCACTGCCTAGTAAAATGATGAAAGTACAATGTCAACATGATATGAAGTTATTCTAGTACTTGAAATTAATTAGGAAAATAACAAGACTTTGGCTGAATGCCTTGGAAGTCTGATGGGATTAGGACCATGTTGGCGCTTTTAAACATTTCACTACTAACAAATCAACCAGATGTGGAAAAGCATTGTTTATTGTGAACCACACTTATCTGTTGGTTCTTATCATTACCTTCCCTAATACATAGTAGACAGTACTTTCCCAATAGTTGTGGTGTATTCTCATAGTACTGCTAGATATCCTAGTGAGTCAACGCAGTTGTAAAGGCTACAGGTTCCATGCATGTGGGCAATTCCATGGTAATGGAATAATTACGCTGACACTCAGATGTTTTTCACTTTAAAATGTAAGCCAAACAAACCCATTTTTATTTATTTTTTTTACTGTAATTCTGTGACCAAACTTTGCACAGTTTTTCCAGTAAATGTTTTTTATTTAACTGTAAATTGTTCAAAGTAGTCATTGTTCATAGAGCTGTATGGTTTATTAAACTCAGAAATCAATGGTTTTTGTTTGGCATACATTTTAAAGTGTGAAACGGTGTTTCAGTGTAATTCCATTACCTTGGACTGGCCCACATGGGTGAATCAGTGATTTGTAGTCTACTCTATTATGATGATGGAGAAATCAAGCTTGCCAGCAGGACTTTGATCTGGAGTGTGGACCCACAGGAAGGAGTGAATTCTACAGTGACTATGTTCCATGGGATATAATGGTATGTCTCAGAAACAAACATGTTTTCATCTTACCTGTCTTGGATCAGCCAATCACCTATGAGCTCACTTTGAGAACCAGGAACAGTAGAGCATTAAACTACAACCGAACAGTGATTTCTCAGCCTGTTTGTTTTAGAGGCCTGAAGCATCTGATAGTTTATTTCAGGAAAGAGGATTACCGTCAGTGTGGCTCCAGTCATCTGATGGTAACATCAGCTGATGACAAACTAGAGAGAATTTACATCCTAAAGGTAGCTGGCAATTTGAAACCTCAGGGGAATCACTAACAGTCACTTGAACAAAGCCAATTCTCAGAGGTAGGCTGGAATTGAAATGAGGCTAATAAGGAGGGTTCCAATTGATTAAGAATGTTGTTTTGAATGTGCCGAATTTATGATTGAATTGTTTTCTCAATTGTGTTTGCTTAGCCTTATTCAAGGATGTGTATTTCTGACTAGCCTATAGCCTTATTCAGAGATGTGTATTTCTGACCTAGCCTATAGCCTTATCAAAGGATGTGTATATTTCTGACACATAGACCATAATAGCATCAATGATAACTATATATTCAAGGATGTGTAATTTCTACTGATTACAAACTAATCAAGATACACATTATTCACAAGAGATGTGTATTAACAACATAGACCTATAGCCTTATTCAAGGATAGTTGTATTTATCTGACAACTAGCCTAATAGCAATCAAGGATGGTATTTCTGACCTAGCTAACCTTACAAGGATGGTATTTCACCTAGCCTAAGCCTTCAAGGGTGTATAGCCTCCTTGATCAAGAGTATAGTGTTATTCAAATTGATGTTCTGACCTAGCTATAGCCTTATTAAGGATGAGTTTATACCGCTATAGCCTTATTCAAGGATGTGTATTTCGGACCTAGCCTATAGCCTTATTCAAGGATGTGTATTTCTGACCTAGCCTATAGCCTATTAAGGATGGTATTTCTGACCTAGCCTATAGCTTAATTCAAGGATGTGTATTTCTGACCTACCTATAGCCTTATTCAAGGATGGTATTTCTGACCTAGCCTATAGCCTTACTTGAAGTGTTTTGCACACATTTTTCAGCTCCCCTGCCACTTCCTATTACAGTTGACAAAAGCTTTCAGTCCAGTGCTTTACCTTATCGACAGGCATGAGTAACACGGCTTCTTTACTGTACATCAGCATCTCTTATAAATACACAGATTCCCACTGGCCAACACACACAGCGCTCCTCTCCCCCCCAAAAAGTTCCATGTATACAACTTCAAAGCTATTGACCACAGGGTGATGGTCTCGTTAAAACACCAATGGACTCTGTGCAAATGTTGCGATCTTTATCCAGATTTTTAAAGTTGATCCATTTATGGATTTTTTTAGTTTCTTGAAGCTTGTCCTGTTTAATTGCATTGCTTTAGTATCATTAACAGCTCAATAGTATTAGATAGCAGAAAGCGTGTGGTGAGACATTGAGTTTTGTGAGAACCTCAATTTAAATCAGTAGGCTTAGCTGCATACATTTTGTAACTGAACTTTAAGCCTTTCTGAGTCTTATGTCAAGGATGTGCCTGGTTGTCTATTTTATTAGTCTCTGTTGTAACCACGTATTGGACACACTACTCCATACACTGAGTATACGTAGGGATAAATGCCAACGTTCTGTATGTTACCTTGGAATTAATGGACGACGCAGCGGGAAGATGTGGAGCAGAGGTAATTTTCAAGGTAATGTACGGAACGAGGGCATTTATCCCGCTTATACCAAAGTTGCTAAACAAAACATATAAAAGCACACTGGTAGAGAAAAACGTTCATTATATTTTTCAACGCAAATTCATACTTTGGTTGCTAGAGACGTGACCCAGTCGGTCGTTCTTTGTTCCATTGCCATGCTCATGCTCAGTGGCAATGTTCTTATTCTTGCTTGCTGACACTTAGCCATGGCTACACAGTCACGACCTCTGCAGCCAGAAAAACAGCAAATGCGCTGTTTTCTTGTTGACATTCATTTGGATACACCCACAACCAGTTGATAATGCCTGAATATGCCTGGCATAGCTAGAAGAGTTTGCTTTTGTCAGGACACTCAACACTGACTGTTAATTACGAGGAGATCGCTTTGCATATCAAACACAGCTACGCTAGCTAAATAGTTGTTGCTGCAAAACTGTTGCTGAAAACAGCTGGTCAAACTAGAAACATGGGAGGATTTGACAGCTTGAGTGGCGGAGGGGACAGGAGAAATTCATGTTAATCACTCACCACGTTAGGTCAGATGCTCATTGTCTCTGTAAAAACAGTCTCTGTCTTTTCCTCCGGGACCTGCGTTTACAGTGTATACATTTTCAGTTTGTGTGATTGTTGGTTTAGCTTTCTGTAACTGTGTAGCAAGTAGTCTGCATGTGTCGGTGCATATTGTCATGATTTGAAGGTTTCCCGATGTCTGGTTTGTAATGTCCATTCTAGAATGCCCTTCTAGACAATCAAACGACTATCAACAATGCTGTGGTATAAAAAAACATTAAGGACACCTGCTCTTTCCATGACATAGTCGTGATCCAGGTGAAAGCTATGATCCCTTATTGATGTCCCTTGTTAAATTCACTTCAGTCACTGTATGGAAGGGGAGGAGAGGAGACCGGTTAAAGAAGGATTTTTAAGCCTTGAGACAATGAGACATGGACTGTGTATGTGTGCCATTGAGGGTGAATGGGCAAGACAAAGGATTTAAGTGCTTTTTGAATGGGGTTTGGTAGTAGTGCCAGGTGCACCGTTTTTCAAGAACTGCAACGCTGCTGGGTTTTTCACGCTCAACAGTTTCCCATGTGTATCAAGAATGGCCCACCAGCCAATTTGACACAACTGTGGGATGCATTGGAGTCAACATCAGCCAGCATCCCTGTGAATGCTTTCGATACCGGTAGAGTCCATGCAACTCAATATTAGGAAGGTGTCCCTAATGTTTGTACAGTGTAGTTGACAAACGAGTGCCAACTGGTGTGTATAGCCATTCTGTCAGACTATCGAAGGACCTTTCTCATCATTCAGGCTAGTGAGGTTTTCAATTGTCCACAGATTTCTGTATTACTTCTCCCTTACTGAGCTCACTTTGCAAAATACCGGTTTGTGGCCAATTCACCCAGTGTTCTGGCTGTGCCTCTTTGCATTGGTACTGATTTACGCAGCAGGGAGTCCTCTCAATGCAGGAGGTAAAGTCTGTAGCGGATTTCTAGGCATTGGTCACAGTGAGCGACTGTCTGGATCAACAACACGTCTCTGTACTTGCCCCCTAGTTTATTGTGGCCTCTGCAGATAATTGGATAAGTGAGAGAGAGGCAACGTTTTGCTGWAMACTGCTTCCTGCCAAATGGAAAAGGATTCCAGTGTGTTTTCATGCTAATCGCACCGGGCCTAAATTACCAGCTCTATAATAATGTTATCTAGCTACTTCTGTTGGACATAATCCCACACAACCTACCTCATTCTGGTTTGGTTAGGCCTATTACTAGAGATTTTTATAACTAAACCAGGATGCAACACAGTCTGTTTCAAATGGGAACAAATGAGCCATAGTGGGCAGAACAAGCAAGGAGGTGGGCAGTGCCAAGCACGAGCTAGCAAGATCCTATTGGCGCATTCTAGCATTAATCTGCATATTTCTGTTGGGGGAACGCCTGCTCTGAAGCGTGCAATAACTCAATTCGCCTTTGCACTCCTTCTAAACAACATACATTAAAAAAATAATAATAATACAACTTTAGGAAAGGGTTAAGTCTGCTAAACTTAGTCCACTCTGTTCGTAACAGATTGTAGTTTTGGGAACAGAACTGTATTGAGATCCAATGTTTAATRGGTGAGTAAATTGCCAGAATGTCGGCCTAAATCCATCTTCTCCCACTGCCGGCCYCTGGGCTTCTTCTCACTACCATATTTGGTAGTGAGTGGAAACGCCATCCGGATGCTTCATATTTATACATCAGTTGAAATATCTGTCTCATTGTTCTATCTGTGCTATTAGTACCTGATGCKTGGTTTGATCTAGCCATCTGACTGAAATGCATAAGACTAGGACAGTTGATAAGGCTTAGTTCTGTCTGTCTTTTCCTAGCGGTTTGTTTACATTGTTCACAGCAAGTGATTTGCAATGCCAGTTGTGTCAAACAGAAAGCTTATTCTCATTGCAAATGATGCATTATGGGGACTTGGGACTAGCCTCCATGTACGGTCACTGCAAACAAAGATGTTGCTTATGATGAGACAGTAGTTCAGTTCATAGAATAACTAGTYTAGAAGCCATGGCCTTGTGGTGTCCCCCTTGTTAAASTAATTATTATACAATTGGCCTGTTTCTAGACAGGTGTCGGGCTATTGACGAACTGTTWAAATAAGGTGCTTGTCTGATTTGCGTTAAATACATTCAACACGTTATTGCTTTTGAAATGTGTGAGTGGTACCGTGGATTTTATAATGGTCTTTAATCCCCTCTTATAGCTCTGAGCTATATAGCAACATTAATCACTCACCCCACATCAAGATGCTTCTGTTGTCCAGGCCTAGGAACCCCAGGAAGAGTAGCTGCTGCTTTAMCAACAGCTAATAGGATTCAGTGTGTTTTAACATTTGACTTACCATTCTGGTTAGCCTCGTTGTTAGGTGAGAGGTTCAATGTCCCCCATACAGACTTATGAAAGGAACAGTGTCTATTTCCAGTGAGGTATTTGGCCCATGTCCTATAATCCAATTGTAGGTACGGTATTGATTGACCAGATACTGGTATGAATGTAATTTTTAGGTCTAATTCTCCTTTATCATGCTGAACACAAGGAATGTCCCTTGAATTGGTCAAGACTCAAGTCTGTTGGAAATGAATTATGTTTGGTGAATGGCCCAGAGTCTAGATTCAGCCNTTTTAGGTCTAATTCTCCTTTATCATGCTGAACACAAGGAATGTCCCTTGAATTGGTCAAGACTCAAGTCTGTTGGAAATGAATTATGTTTGGTGAATGGCCCAGAGTCTAGATTCAGCCTAGTTTAGAATATTGACAAACATTTGAGTCACTGTCTAGATCTACAGATGGACTCTTGTTGGCTGCTCACTCACACAAACGTTCATGCAGTGAATCCATCAAGTCTATTGTGAATAAAGTTGAACTATGCAATCTGGAGAGGAYTCATTCAAGATGTCTGCTGGGTTTGATCCCATTCATCTAGGAAACTAGGTGTTTTTTGTTGTTGTCCCATCTGAGCTTTTGAAACGTTGAACATGCTGAATGGGGTAGGCTAGGTCTTTTATATAACGTCTATCAGGGTATTTGGAAATAGCCATGGGATGGTTTTTCAATACCATCAATACTTTGAAACTATTTATTTTGAAGTTTTTCAATACATTTTTATATTTGTAGCTACTGAAGTGAATACCTGCAGTCAACTTGTGTGATATGATAGATGAAATGAAGAACGTGATCTCCTTTATCTGTCACGTTATTTTACACCATGAAGCTTTTACAATAATTCCCCAGAACAGTTGAGCCAGTCACTTGTTTGTAAATAGCACAATGTTGTAAGCGGGAGCAGGTAAGTCAAGCTGTCTATTGACGGGTCGGCTTTTCTATTGAAAGAGAAGTGTTTTTTTGTTGTTTTTTTGCATAAATATAGTGATCAGGGACGTGCAACTTGTTTCCCTTCACAGAAAATACATCAGTGCAACACATTTGGCAGAAAATAGCTTCATTTTTATCAGATGACAACAGAAGTGCAACGCTATTTGGCTGGTAGCCACAGTGAATTAGTAAATGAGCTGACAATGAAAAATCAAGTTTTTGTTGTTGTTAAAACGATGCATGTCCATCCTATTTCTAATGTTTATTATAGAAAGAATACAGCCAGCTACATTTCCTAATGTTATGCTTAAAGTTAATCTGGCATTTTACCAGAGAAAAGTAGACTACACCAGTCAGAATGCTGTCTGCTGATAGAATGCCGTTCTACTGAAGCACAAAATGAGTCTGACAGCAGAAATTACAATAAGAAGCATTTTAGGTCTGTTTATAAAATATATCAAGATTTCTTATGCGTTTTATGAAAAATAAAGAATTCTGTGTTAGAGACCCCTAGGTTTAACTTGCTAGTTATCTAAATAAGTGACTTAATAAGGTGATGGTGCATCATATTGTGTAAGCTTTCTGTCATCTTTGAGAAGTCAAAGCCCTTTGAGGAGTTATCCATACAGCTGCCACTATCTTGATATCCTCTTCTTTTTCAGCCTGTCTGACCCTCCCTCCTCTCCTCTGAGCAGAGCAGGCATTCCCTTTCCCTTGTGACTCCAGACACGCGTGTGTGTGTGTACATGCTGCTTCAGAGCAGACAAGCAGTCTTCAAAACTTTGTTCATTTGGACAATGTCTCTCGTTCACATTTGCTTTTAAGTGTTCAAACTCAACAAAAATTACATTCTGTAGCACCTACCTAGGCAATCCAGCTTATAAAGTTATACATGTATGTCTTTGAAATGTGTTTATTTTCGTTTGCGCTCCTTAGCATATTTAGCTAGCGGCCTCCATGGAAATTCTGTTACCAGAATGCTAACACAAGTAACAGATGCACAATGGTGGGGGGGGGTGTATATCGATACAGTTAGGCGTTTTGGCGCAGGTACCTACATATCGCAATATTATTTTGGACAATATTACATCGATATTCTGACTCAAAATATCGATTTGTAAAAAAGAATCTAGGTAGCGTTAGCGCCAGTCGGCTCTACCAGTGCCAAAACTCTGCTATTTTTCATCTTATAGCTTGTTCTCCATCTTCTTTTTAAATAGTGAGCCAACATGTTTTCAGCACTTATGTCCATGACTTATCAAAAAATAATTCTCATGCTCTCTCCTGTTCCTCTTCAGCAGAGCATTATGTTTGGAACATTGAATCACGATACTTAGAATCGCAATACCATATCGGCGCCTAAGTATCGTGATAATATCGTACCGTGAGATCCCTGGCAATTCCCAGCCGTACGTGTTATCATTTGGTTGTGTTCAAACCCAATCAGATCAATTATTGTTATTATGTTTCAGTGGATTTTATTTGAGTTAGGCAAATATTTTACTTAGGCTACCTCAAGTAGCCTATTACGCAGAGCTTTTTGCTTTCAGAAATAGGCTCTTGTAGTCAGGCAGGCATGTGTTTTTCATTTTCATGCCAAGATTGCATTGGAGGTTTCCCTTTATGAAAATGTCTTCTCTCTCATGATTAGAGCTGTTAGCGATAAGCTGTTTCGCCAGCTGTTAAAAGGGTATGCTAACACATGGAACATGAGGAGGCCTGTCAACTAAGTGAAGGATCTCTTTGCTTGAATTCCTCTAATTCCGCATTGGCAAGTAATGCAGTTTGTTTGGGTGTAAAATGAAGGTCAGATACCTTGTACCAGGAAGAATCATCCAGGTTGATGTGATGGAATAGACCTAGAGATTGCTTTTATGAGCAGTTGGTATTCCTTACTGTGTTTTTGTTGTAGTTTGGAAATGTGAKATGGTCTAGGSTAATGCTGTCCTCCAGGAGCAGATGGTGCTTGATGTAGGCCTACTTGACTCCATTTAACTTACTCCARTTAGTTACTRCACTTATATTGAGGTACGTTATCCTATTGATTATTGCCAATTGGTTAGTTCCGGCCTCACATMTTTTTTGTCAATYTGTAGCGTATTTCAGCCATGACAATTTATTAGGAAAAGTAGTCTWGCTMAGACTGTAATAATCTCATGTAGGCCCTAACCTATGTTCTGCATACAATGTGTATTAACATGTCTTCATAGAAAGTGGCCTTAGGCAGTGAAACTCTGGTGATAGGCTAACTATTCAGTTGTCTGAGTTTCTGCTACACAGGGTTATTATTTTTTTCTTTMGGTTAGGTAGTGTTTCTGAAGTCCRAAAGCTCTTTGATGGGAAACTTGTTCTGTWGGCCAACTCACAGTAAAGTTTGGGGCGGCGAGAAATTGGTCTTGAAAAGCAGCATGAGTCGACTTATCCATCGACCTGGATAAGGTTCAAGTTCAGAACAGCTTCATTTTCACAATTGGTGTGTGGGGTATTACTGGGAGAGTCCATGACTGTGAGAAGGTCACTTTTGGTTACTGTTTTAAAGGACATTCTACTCCAAAAATCCTTTGAGACTCAGTTGAATTTAATCTCTTGATTTTAATGACGTTACTGGATTTGATTGATTTTGTTCGTGCTCGCTGTCGACAAGACTGAATTATGCCGAAATCACAATTACATTCAGACAATAGTACATTCAATTTAAAATGTCCTAGCTTACAAGATTTAGCTAACAATTATTTAGCTGTGCACCCTTTTACTAAATTAAATATAGGAGAAACACTGATCATGCTGCTCACATTTCAGTCTGACTTGGGGATCTGAAGTCAGTTAGTTAGGTTTGATTCAGTGCAGGTTTAGTGCTGATGCATTTGGCCTACATCGTTTAACAGCTGCAACAGCGTGCTTGTATGTCTTTACATTCCTTACACCATCTGCAAAGATCAACTGGGAGTTTTCCTTGAAAGTAATTTTGTCTGAAAGTAGACCAGAAGGAAGGATTGAGAAATTCAGAGGTAAGGAAAGACGAGACCATATGGAAGGAGAGAGACAGAAGGGACCATACGAAGGGAAAGAGAGGGTGAAGGAAGAAGAGACCATATGAAGGGAGAGAGGGGAAGGAAAGAAGAGACCATATGAAGGGAAAGAGAGGGTGAAGGAAAAAGAGACCATACGAAGGGGAGAGGGGGAAGGAAAGAAGAGACCATATGAAGGGAAAGAGAGGGGGAAGGAAAGAAGAGACCATATGAAGGGAGAGAGAGGGGGAAGAAAGAAGGCGAGAGAGAGCGGGAAGGAAGAAGCGAGGAGGGGGAAGGAAAGAAGCGAGAGAGAGGGGAAGGAAAGAAGCGAGAGAGAGGGGGAAGGAAAGAAGAGACCATACGAAGGAAAGAGAGAGGGGAAGGAAAGAAGAGACCAACGAAGGGAGAGAGGGGGGAAGGAAAGAAGGGACCATACGAAGGGAAAGAGAGGGGGAAGGAAAGAAGGGACCATACGAGGAAAGAGGGGAAGGAAAGAAGAGACCATACGAAGGGAGAGAGAGGGGAAGGGACCATACAGAGCGGGAGAGTGAGGGAAGCAGAAGGCTGAGGTGCAGTAATGTCTCCCTGTGTCTGGGGAGTTCTCTGAGATTGCCTGCTGTTATGGAGGAATCATGTCGAATGGCATGCGAGCCTATTATGGAGTTGCTCTTGTTTCTGCCAACTTGTCAGCCTCTGAAGAAGGGTCCTCCCTTCCACCCCACCCCCAACCCTACTGTATCAACTGCCTGGAAGAAATCAGTGACTGAGGGCCAAGACAATTTCTCTTCAGTCCATTAGCCAGAAGGCCTTCACTCAATTTACTGAAGCATTTTCCCCTTGGACTGGAGGTGTGATGAAAAACGTTACTTGACTCAAGTACATTATCTCCCGAGCCCAGCCATAGTGGCAGTACATTACTCCGAGCCCAGCCATAGTGGCAGTACATAACTCCCGAGCCCAGCCATAGTGGCAGTACATAATTCCCGAGCCAGCCATAGTGGCAGTACATTACCTCCCGAGCCCAGCCATAGTGGCAGTACATTATCTCCCGAGCCCAGCCAGTGGCAGTACATATCTCCGAGCCAGCAGAGGGCAGTACATTATCTCCCGGCCCAGCATAGTGGCAGTACATATCTCCGAGCCCAGCCAGAGTGGCAGTACATTATCTCCCGAGCCCAGCCAGAGTGGCAGTACATTATCTCCCGAGCCCAGCCATAGTGGCAGTACATAATCTCCCGAGCCCAGCCATAGTGGCAGTACATTACCCCGAGCCCAGCCATAGTGGCAGTACATATCTCCCGAGCCCAGCCATAGTGGCAGTACATTACTCCCGAGCCCAGCCATAGTGGCAGACATTATCTCCGAGCCCAGCATAGTCAGTACATTATCTCCCGAGCCCAGCCATAGTGGCAGTACATTATCTCCGAGCCTAGCCAGAGTGGCAGTACATTATCTCCCGAGCCCAGCCAGAGTGGTAGTACATTATCTCCCGAGCCCAGCCATAGTGGCAGTACATTATTTTCCGAGCCCAGCCATAGTGGAGTACATTATCTCCCGAGCATAGCCAGAGTGGCAGAATTGAAAATAAAAGTACAGAATCTTCTTTATTATGCAGCATCATGGAGCCACTTGATTGATTGTGAGTGATGGGTTACATTATGAGGCAGCTGGCCATGGGTCGGCACCGTCCATTACACTGTTGTTAACCAGTATATTGATTCTCCCCTTTTGGCTCATGTGCTGCTGAAAAGACACTGCATTGCTTGATAATGTTCAGCGGTGTCTGGCTTCAGTTCTTTTCCACACACACAGAACCGGCAATGGAAAAGATTACTTTTCATAACATCGCTCACAAAATTATATTGCTTTGTTTATGTGTACTCTGGGACTAGATAAAATCTACAGGAAATAGCCTACTTGAAGTGTTTTCACCGCTTAGGTTTTAGACTGTGTTTCACCACCGTCTGAGCAATGGGGATTTTTCAAAGCACTGTAGACACTTCACACACAAGATGGGAGTGTGGTTAGTCTACATGCTACAGTTGAATCAGATAAATGTGTCAGATTGGGATGTGGCAGCTGAGCATTACTATTGTCGTATTGATGTAGGGCTTCCCAGCTACGCGGCAGAAAGGCAGTAGCAAGTTAATACTGGCAGTATTGTATGTCAATATAGCAGTAACCATTGCTGCCTTGCAGACACATAAACCAGTAGTGGACAGACTGGACTTTTTAATGAGCTCTGTTGCATGCCACAGGAAATGGAAGTCCCACTGTGAATGGGAGCTTGTTCTCCCCAGGTTGACATTAGCTGTATGGAAGCTGGCTGACCCGCAGGCTCCTGATTCCCATCACCTGGAGTTCCCTGTGCAGTTCTATTTTGGTAACCAGCTCCAAGCACACAATCCAATTACATGGAGGTTACTGTTTGGCTCTCTGGACGGGGACCTGTCTTATACCAGGAGGCAGGGAAAAATTGCTCCTGTGCCAGGTTCTGCACTATTCAATTGAGGTTTTATTGGGTTATTACTCTGCCGCAGTAAATTATTGGGAGGTCTTGGCAGGTGCCACAGAATATCTTTTTAATCTGCCGAGGACTGTCAGCTTTTCTGCTGCATCGTAACCCTGTGACTTTTTGCACACTGGTGTTGTGTGGTGAGAAAAACCTCCCTTTATTTCATGGCACTCAAACAGCCAATGTGTTGTTGAGAAACTCTTACCCTGGAACTGTTCACTGAAACTGGAGTGGTGCTCTGCTAACTAAGAACCGGGTGTGTAGGTTAACATCCCATCCATTCCAATAAGACAGGGTTAGGAGAGAAGGGCTGAATGAGTCTAGCGGTGTTGCTTGTCACTGATTCTATTCAGGTTCTGTTGGTGTCTGGTTATCCATGACTGATTAGCCTGGGCTACGTGTCTAGTCCCTAGTGTCTGCACAGATGGTACCCTCTAACATTAGGATGGAGAAACTAGCCTATATCAGCTCATTTTAATTAAAGGGATACTTACATTTTTCTACTTACGCAGTCGATGAACTTGTGGATACTATTTATATGTCTGTGTGTGCACTATGAAAGAAGTTTAGAGGCTGTTTCGCCAATTAACTAGCGTTAGCCGAATAACTGGAAGTCAACAGGTAAAGTAGCATACAGTAGCGTACTTATAGACTTCCAGTCATTGCGCTAACGATGGTTAGCACTGGCTTGTGAAACTACTCCAACTTCCTTCATACTGCATGCATAGACATAAAATGATATCCACAAGTTCATCTGACTCTGGGTAAGTAGAACAACAGCTTCATTTTAAAGGTAACTCTTGTAGAGTTGGTACTTCTGTGTGCAAATAATAGAACATGGACAAATCCTTTCTGTAAGAGGTGTGTCTCTTTGTGCAGGCCAGATATAATCCCCACCCTGACATGGGTGTCTGATGGCTTGCTGGGGGAAATTGGATCTCTGAGAAAAAGACAAGCACCGGGGAGGTACATAGCCTCATGCCTTCGGTCAACAGGCCGCTCACTGGGACGTTTCCTCTGTGGGTCTTTTCAAAAGGCTTGCTCTGCAGTTCTGGCGAAGGACAGTACAGTAGGTCAACCGCAAATAGAGCTACAACCCCTCTTTTATGAAGGTGTCGGATGATTTAGCCCCCACCACTGTTTGCCAAGCCAAACGCCACTGCTGCAACCCCCCCCTCCCCCCCGTTTTACTACCTTCCATGTAGGCTTCATCACATATGGCATGTTTACCTGTTTTACTACACTTCCATGTAGGCTCATCATATGGCAGTTTACCTGTTTTACTACACTTCCACGTAGGCTCATCATATGGCAGTTTACCGTGTTTTACTACACTTCCACGTAGGCTCATCATATGGCAGTTTACCTGTTTTTACACACTTCCATGTAGGCTCATCATATGGCAGTTTACCTGTTTTACTACACTTCCATGTAGGCTCATCATATGGCAGTTTACCTGTTTACTACACTTCCATGTAGGCTCATCATATGGCAGTTTACCTTTTTACTACACTTCCAGTAGGCTCATCATATGGCAGTTTACCTGTTTTACTAACATCTCCATGTAGGCTCATCATATGGCAGTTTACCTGTTTTACTACACTTCCTGTAGGCTCATCATATGGCAGTTTCCCTGTTTACTACACTTCCATGTAGGCTCATCATATGGCAGTTTACCTGTTTTACTACACTTCCATGTAGGCTCTCATATGGCAGTTTACCTGTTTTACCACTTCCATGTAGGTCATCATATGGCAGTTACCTGTTTTACCACAACTTCCAGGTGGAGGTTGCTGTGAATCGGCCCTAACTGAAGCCTGTTGAGTTGTTGGCTGCCATGAAAGCGCCCATTTGGGATTCTACCGTTAAGGAGAGCTGAATAACGTGGACGCTCCTGCTTCCTTTCCTCCCATCTCCATTAGGTCAGCAGGGACAAGCCTGGGAGCTGAATAATGTGGCAGCCTCCTGCTTCCTTTTCCTCCCATCTCCATTAGGTCAGCAGGGAAAGCCTGAGAGCTGAATAATGTGGACGCCTCCTGCTTTCCTTTCCTCCATCTCCATTAGGTCAGCAGGGACAAGCCGTGAGACCTGAATAATGTGGACGCCTCCTGCTTCCTTTCCTCCCATCTCCATTAGGTCAGCAGGGACAAGCCTGAGAGCTGAATAATGTGGAGGCCTCCTGCTTCCTTCCTCCCATCTCCATTAGGTCAGCCAGGGACAAGCCTGGAGCTGAATAATGTGGACGCCTCCTGCTTCCTTTCCTCCATCTCCATTAGGTCAGCAGGGACAAGCCTGAGAGCTGAATAATGTGGAGGCCTCCTGCTTCCTTTCCTCCCATTCCATTAGATCTCCATTAGGTCAGCAGGGACAAGCCTAAGAGCTGAATAATGTGGACGCCTCCTGCTCCCTTTCCTCCCATCTCCATTAGTCAGCAGGGACAAGCCTGCGAGTGCAATTGTGTCAAAAGCAGAACAGGATGTCAGAGCAGCTAATGCAGACGCTGAGAGTGCGTCTGGAGCACAGGAGGTTGGTGGCACCTTAATTGGGGAGGACGGACTCGTGGAATGGCTGGAGCAGAATATGTGGAATGGTTTCCATGTGTTTGATGCCATTCATTCATTCTGTTCCAGCCATTATTATGAGCCGTCCTCCCCTCAAACAGCCCCACTGGTCGGAAGTCATTGGAGAAAGTGGCCATCTGAAAAAAAAAAAGGTGTTTCCAATCAGAAGATCCACAAGGCTTTGTCTGCTCAAGTAGGGGAAAAGATGCAATAGATTTTATCATGGCTGTCCTCCTCACACAAGCAGGAGCCTGCTGAGCACGCTTTCTGAGAGCACAATTCAAACGTTTCACAGCAATGACCTTCCAAATGGTGCAGATTCCTTTCATTTCAAGATCCTAAATTACATCTCAGCGACAGAGGAATTAGAAAATGAAAGGTTTTGGCCAGCTATCAGAGGCAGGAGCCTTTTCTCTCCACAAACAGGTTGGCTGAAGTCCTGTTGTGTACACTGTTTGGCCCTGTGTTTTTGTCAGTGGCAGTGTGCAGCACAAAGAGAATCATCAGAATTCAGGCCTCTGAGGCGGTATTGATCTCATCTCCACAGACCCCCTCTGAAGAGTCTTTTGTSCTGGGMTTATTTGCCCCTGCACGTTCCTTATCACAGGGGGAGACGAGCAGTGCAGATGTGAGTGTTAATTATTTACTGGTTTGTGTTGGAGGGAGGGGTGCTGCAGGGGCAGAGGGGTCACGATGCTCAGACAGGAGGCAGTGTCTTCCACTCTGCTCCTGTTCAACCCWGRCAGCCCGATGCTCAGCGACGTGGAGGAGAATGATAAATGAGTTTCTGGAAGTTGTTTAAAGCCCCTGAAAGGGCAGCAGTAGCACAGACATGCTAAAATCCGCTGCTTGTCTAGCTTTTATAGGAGTCCATGGAAAGGACCACGTGTTTGGGCTGGAGGGAGTTATTGTCTGTTACATGCTGACCAGACCGCGTCCGCCCGCCATTGCGCACATTTGATTTTGTCCCCCCACACCAGACGCGATCAGGACACGCGTCTGAACCAATTATATTAATTTGGGGACAGGTCGAAACCATTCAACATTTATGGTAATTTAGCTAGCTTGGCTTGCTGTTGCTAGCTAATTTGTCCTGGGATAACATTAGGTTGTTTTTTCCTGAAATGCGTAAGGTCTTATACTCCAATTAATCCACAGATAAAACGGTAAACCGAGTTTGTTTCTAGTAATTCTTCTTTGGAGTTTTTATGGCGGTTGGCAACCAACTTTAAGGTGCATTACCACAACCGACTGGAGTGTGGACCTGAGTTCATCTTTCAATCACCCACGTGGGTATATGCCTCCTAAAAGCCAATGAGGAGATGGGAGAGGTGGGACTTGCAGCTCGTCGAGCATCACAAATAGAACCAATTTCTATTTTAGCGCCTGGCTACATAGATGTTCGTTGACTCGCGCAAGTATGATTGAATAACATGTATGTGTAAATATATTTTGCAACGCAGGTGACGCAAGCAGTGTGGTCAGCATGTTAGGCTGAGCAGGCATGTGTATATATATATTTATCCATCCATTTATAAGTGAATTACAAATACAGAGGCCATGTTGGAGAAAGCCTTCACATCTGGTGCAGTAGACTGTATTTGAAGAAATGGTAGGCCTAGACCTAGGCTATATGAAGCTAAGCTAACATGATCACAATGCGTTTGTGTAAGGCATGCCGTTTAACAGCGCTTTATTTAGCCTACATTATGGTGTTGGGCTGTGCCTTTCCTCTGGCATCATTCAAGTGTTTTCTTAAGCTGCCCTGTTGATGCAGGGGTTGTCAGTGTCCACTTGACAGAGAATGGCTATGTTAACCCTGTGAGGGTGAGTAGTGAGGCCAGTTAGTCTTCATCCGTCACCAGTGACATTATCAGCAGTCCTTGTGGAATGAGCCAGTCACTCAGAACAGTGGGGCCACGGTTGGCCGTCAATCAGGATTTACGTTTCCCAGGGTTGCCTGGTGACTGTGGGAAATGGTTATGGAGATCAGGATTTCTGTGCAACGCTGTAGCACCTTTGGGATTATGGTGGAGTCTGGGCAGCTTTTAGATAATGTAGTGTTAAAGGATGGATCATTGTCCTTGTTTAGTCACATTTGGTTAACAAAATGCATCTTTTGCTACAAGCATTTGGTTGTATTTAATCAAGAAAACAATGTCTCTACTACTGGGTAAAGAGAACTGTGGTCCCAGGATAAATAAGCCTATTTGACACCTATTTACTTACTTGCAGACTAGTTGAATCTTTCTTTTCCTTACCCCCGACCATCTTGATTACCAGTTTGATTGAATAGGTCCCAATGTAATGGCATGTCGTTGTTTTGTTTTTCTTGCAGTAAAGACATCACAAGCCTTCCTAATCCAAATAATGTTAGATCAAGCTGTAGGCCTGTGTCAGTTGTGTGTAGTGTTAGATCAAGCTGTAGGCCTGTGTCAGTTGTGTGTAGTGTTAGATCAAGCTGTAGGCCTGTGTCAGTTGTGTGTAGTGTTAGATCAAGCTGTAGGCTGCTTGTGTCAGTTGTGTGTAGTGTTTTAGATCAAGCCTCTAACTTGAAGCATCAGCTGTTAGAGCAGCTTACCGATCACTGTACCTGTACACAGCCGATCTGTAAATAGCACACCCAACTACCTCATCCCCATATTGTTATTTATCCTCTTGCTCTTTTGCACCCCAGTATCTCTACTTGCACATCATCATCTGCACATCTATCACTCCAGTGTTAATGCTAAATTTGAATTATTTCGCCTCTATGGCCTATTTATTGCCTTTCCTCCCTGCTCTTCTACATTTGCACACACGGTACATAGCTTTTTTCTATTGTGTTATTGACTGTACGTTTGTTTATGTGTAAATCTGTGTTGTTTTTGTCGCCCTGCTTTGCTTTATCTTGGCCAGGTTGCAGTTGTAAATGAGAACTTGTTCTCAACTGGCCTACCTGGTTAAATTAATAATAAAAAGCTGTAGGCCTATGTCAGTTGCATGAATGGAGGACATGTGCTTAAATGTTTTGCCTTGTGGTCTGCACTCAGTCTTCATAGAGGTCTGGAGGGCTGCACTGAAATGTTATATTTTCTCGTCATTAGAATTTGCAATAGCCCTCTGTCCATTTAAAAAAAAAAATGTTTTATCCAATGTTCCCTGACTCTGTAGCTTTTGTTTCAGTAGTTGTTTGCAAGCTGGACAGAGTGAAGTTTTTGTTGTCTTCTGTGGTGCTGCTCAGCCCTTTTTGTTTTATGTCATTGGTTGGCTGAGCATTACCTACTGTATTGGATAGATGTAACTATTTTTCTCTTTTTTCCCCCCCAGGGCAAAATGTGGGTAAATAGGAAGGGGATACCTAGACCCTAAGGATTCTCTCAACCCAGTCCCCCAGCAGTCAGAGAAGGTGGCGGACCTCATTGAGGCAAACCTGGGCCGTTGGCACTAAAATGTCCTTAAGTAGTGGCACTGCAGGCGGGAAAGGTGTGGACTCGAATGCGGTGGACACTTACGACAGCGGTGATGAGTGGGACATCGGTGTAGGAAATCTGATTATCGACCTAGACGCTGACTTAGAAAAGGACAAACTTGAGATGTCTGGAACCAAGGACGGCGGGGGTATGACGGCTCCGCCCAGTGCTGTTGCAGCTTTGCCTGACAACATCCGATTTGTTAGTCCTGTACCTGGCCCTCAAGGCAAGGAGAGTAAATCTAAATCCAAACGCAGCAAAAACTCAAAAGACAATAGTAGCAAGGTCTCAGCTGGAGATGGGGCCAAGAAAGAAGGGCAGATGCGAACCCAAGGGGAACCAACCAACACTGGTGCTACTGCAGGAGCCACTAGCAACAATTCCACTACTGGCAAAGGAATGGAGAAGGGTGGCAAAGTCTCTCGGAGCAGTGGTAAAAAAGACAAGGAAGGGGCAAGTGGGAAAAGTAAGAAGGAGAAAAGCGAGGGAGTGCCAGTGGTGGTAATAGCTGCCACTGAAAAGGAGGTGGTTTCTCAAGTAGCTTTGGGGGTTAACCGTAGTGCCCCCTTTGAGAACACACAATCTACAGACTTGGTAGGGGACGATCAGCTGGGAAATATTGCACTTGAGTCTGTTGGGATAGTTCCAGCATTGACAATTAAAACTGAACCGCAGGAGCTGGACAATATAGAATGCAGAACATTAAAGAAAGTGAAAAATGAAAAGGTAAGAGTGCTATTAAACAAATTATTGCTTGGAATGTTTCAGCTGAATGTGTATCACTATGCAAGACCAATTTCCAAACCTTTGCCAAGCTGTAGGTTCAGATTTCATTCCATTTGAGATGTGGTTTTTGGTTGAACTATATTTTAACTTTGATCTTTATTGGAACATGATGTAGCCTTGTCAGGCGTTTGGAGATGTGCCTGCTGTTTCTCACCACTTTAGTTTTGTCTAATTGAAGACGTTGCCCTCATTTCACATCAGTTGTGAGTATCKGTCAGGACAATCTGGTCATGTTGGCTTTCCTGAAATATCTTGCCTTTCGTTAAACAGGAAAAGCCTGGAAGAACTTTAAATTGCTTGGCTACAYTTCATTATTATTACAATTGTGTCTGTGGTTATTAAACTACATAAATATCATAACATGTTCTACACAGGGTATTTGTTTTTCAAAATGAATCAATTAGCTTGCTGACTAGTTAGTTGATTGCTGATGGCAACGCTAGTTTTCCTCTTTTCAAACATAMACATTGTCATGCAAGAAACTCATGAACAGTTGCTTAACTATTTACCAGCACTTATCCTGTCTCCTCATTGAGCTGGTCTATCAGTGTGTCTATTGTGTGCTCAGAAACAGCCTTTTCATGCTCTGTTAGTACCAGCAGTGGAGGGAGGTGCTGGGGATTGTTTTGTCTGTCGTCGTGTTCCATTCTTAATCCCACAAGCCCCAGCAATGCCTGGTGGGTGGGGGAGGGGGTGGCAGAGCACGCCCTCACTTTCGCTGCTGCTCTGAAAGTGAAGTGGGGGGGAAGGGCCTTCGAAGAAGCAAGTTTCCCTCTGTCAGGAATGCAAAGCTGTGAAGTCTCCTCAGATAACTCAAACAGGGAAGGAAATCTAAGGACAAAAGGCTTAGCAATCAGAAAGTACTCGGGCAACCCAATGAGCTCGGCATGGATTATGGATTGGTTTGACGACCTTGAACAAAGGGTCAACTCAGCACTGGGTTCTTAGACTCATCAGGGTCTCCAGAAAACGGTTGCCGATTAGTGTTTCACTGAATTCATATCTGATTCTTGAGACCCGATGGAAGTTGTCCCATGCCACGTTCTAGATTCGTAAGCTAAAGGCCTACGTTTAAACTGAGGCCTCACACATTAATTTGTTTTATGACATTGACATTTAAAAAATATTTTTTTAACCTTTTATTTAACTAGGCAAGTCAGTTAATAACAAATCCTTATTTACAATGACGGCCTAGCATCTGGACAGTGGTTAACTGCCTTGTTCATTGGGCAGAACGACAGATTTTGACCTGGTCAGCTCGGGGATTCGATCCAGCAACCTTTCGGTTACTGGCCCAACGCTCTAACCACTAGGCTATCTGCCGCCCCAAAAATATGGCATATTCAATGTTGTTCAAATGCTAAAATTAACCTAATCTTTATCAATGTTGTCCAACATGTCTCATCTCCATGCCATGGGTGTTCCAGAGTTCAAGTCACATTTGCCAAAACTGTGAACAGTATCTATAGTACAAGTCAATAAGATATTTGAATAGCATGTTAAGTCATCCAGACGGTTCCCAGTTAGTAGCTTGTTAGAGGTTCTGAGCTGCAGCTTAATAAAGGTGTTGTACGTGACGAGGCACGTGCTCTGCCTTCTAGACATTTGACAGTCACTGGGTGTGATTTGTGTATTTGTATTCATCATCTCAAATACATTATTTTTTTAAATTTAATGATGACTTACTAACTCATGCTCTTATCCTCTGAGTGTGTGACTGTGCTCGCACTGTCTCCATCTTCGGACAGAGCTCCTAAAGCATTGGCTCTTGTTTCTGGAATAAAACATCTCTGCTCCCTTAACTACAGCACTGCCCCCCCCCCCTCTCTCTCTCTCTTGCTCTCTCTCGCTCCTCATTATACAAGCCTGGAGGGCCAGGCGTTCGTAGCTGCCTCGACTGATGCTGGCCTTGACGAATGGAGCAGCTTTATGGAAAATTACATTAGCAATGTCAGTTCAAAAGAGGAAGGAGGAAAACAGGGTCTGTGCTTGAGAGTGAAAGAGCCTGGTAACCACTGTGTAGTCGCTGATGTGCAGTTAGGGGAGAAAGGAGTCTCATGACAACTTTATTTCCTTTTCTTGCCTCTGACTTACTGGTGCTATTGTGTTACAGCTCATTCCTTTAAATAACACCAAGGCTTTGAGTCTGGACGAGGAGGGAGGGATGACTGGATTTGAGGGGAGTGTCAATTGCGTAGACGAGGGTAGCTATACTTGTTCATATATGCTGGTTAGCCCAATTCCAACAAGAGACCTGATGTGTAGTCCTAACCACAGAACTTAATATTCTTCCATTTTTTTTATGTGGAAAAACAAGGCGACACAGCAAGCAGGGATTGGGGAAAACCTGTATTTCCCCAATCTGTTCAGCCGAAACTCAGTAGGATAACTTGCTTGGTCCTGCTGAGGCACCTTGCCATGAAGACACATTGTTTCAGCCCTAGCACCATGACGGTGCTTTCTTTCAGCTGTTAGTCGTCTAGCCTAGACGTGTTCCTTTGAACTGCTGAACAAAGCATTATGATGTAGCTGAGATCTACTCCATGTCGACCTGTTCATTTCAATCAGTTATTTTTTATAGATATTTTACCACCTTTTTCTCCCAATTCTGTGATATCCAATTGGTAGTTACGATCTTGTCTCATTGCCGCTGCAACTCCACAACGGACTCGGGAGAGGCGAAGGTCGAGAGCCATGTGTCCTGCGAAACAGACCTGCCAAGCCGCACTGCTCGCTTAACCCAGAAGCCAGAGGGAGTGTCAATGTGTCCGAGGAAACACCGTCCAACTGAGTCCGAGGTCAGCTTGCAGCCGCTAGAGTAAAATGACCCAAGGAAATTCCCCCCGGCCAAACCCAATTGTGAGGGCCCTATAGGCTTCTGGCCACGGCCGGCTGTGACACAGCCTGGGATCGAACCCGATGCTGTAGTGGCGCCTGAGCACTGCGATCCAGTCCCTTAGACCGCTGCGCCACTCGGAGGGCCTCCATGTTTTGGCCCTAGCACTATGACGAAGCATTCTTTTAAGCGTCCAGCCTCGACGTGTTCCTTTTCAACTGCTTCCTCACCAATATCAGTCTGGGTTCAAACTGAGCATTATGAAATGCAGCCTAAGTCTACTCATGAGTCAAATGTTAAATGACTACACTTCGCCCCGTGGAGCGCACAGGGACTGATTCTTTTTGCCCTCATTTCAGAGCAGAGAAAGCATCGATAAAGAGGCGTGCAGCGCGTGCTCTGTTGTCGCCTCAAGCGAGTGTGGAGAAGTGATTCCTCTTGATCAGCAGGCTTGTATGTTCCATGTGATTGCCGCAAATGAAGAGCCCCCATTCAGGCTGTCGTGAGAGGCCTCTGTAGTAATGGGAATCGCACAGTCAAATTGTTATCTTGTTAAATGCTTAAAGGCAAGAATGATTGAATATCCTAATGCTTGGAAATGTGTATCATAGTTTTACTATGTTGAATCAATGGTATTTTCTTTGCATTGGTGGTAACTATCCATGCTTGAATTGCTTTTCCTGGTATTAGCAAACTTGATTTCTCATTCCTCAAGGTGTTATTCTGTTCACTAGGTTCCTGACAGCCATCTGTCTGTGGATAATTCATTAGCATAATAGAAATCCAATGTGGAAAGTGAAAAAATACACTCCTTCCTCTGGCTCGCCTTAGCTCTTTGCCTGTGGTTGGCCTCCACCATTGCCCGGCTTCAATTTCATTGAAAACAAAGCTTGTTGGCCCTACATGCCTATTTTCAGTTGATTTGACAACCTACTGTTGAGAGAACCTGCATGCGTGTTTAGATACGTGTGTGTGAGGAACAGATGAAGGGAGGCGTTTTGCAGCAGTGGAGTCAGTCAGTGCTGTGATTCCTGTAGTGCTGCCTCTATCTGTTAGAACTCTCTCCCACAGGGAGCCCCCTCTCTACTCCAGTAAAAACACTCCCACTAATTGTTTTCCACGTCTGTCATTAGCCTCTGTCTCCACACACGTAAAAGGCTGTGAGGCTTAAACACAATACAAGGGAGGGTTAGTGACGGCAAATCTACTTTGCCCACCTATTTAGAAAAAGCTATAGCCTTGGATTATTGAGGCTAGGTCAGTTAACTTTTGACCCCTTAATGGTGTTAAGGAGATAAGGATTGTAAGCTGATCTCTGACAACTTTTTAGTTGAGCTAGTCTGTTTCTCTCAGATCCAGAAACATTTAGGCTAGAGTTTGCCTGAAGTTGCGGTTKAATTCAGTGTTTAATGTGTTTCCTTTTGTCTCTTTATGAAAAGGACACATTCATTATCCTCTTTGTTTCCTCAGAGCATGTGCAGGCAAGCTGTTAAATGCCTTTTGTCTCGGCTCTTCTGAATTTCTCTAACTGTTGGGAAGCATAAACACGTTTCCTTTCAGTGTTTTATATAAATTGAGATCAGACAAGCTTTCATAATACTGAGGAAAAGACCCAACATTTGTCACAATCTTTAGGCTGTCAGTTGCTGCAGATAATTGCCATAATCTATTCACATCAATATTATGCTAGATTCATTTTTGGCATGCCAGCAAAAAGCAGCCTTGAACCTGGAATTTGTGTCAATGTTGCTACTGGCTCCTCTGCAGTATACGTAAGGAGTTTTCTTCGGTAAGTGGGTCTTGTTTCCTTTCCAACTTTCCCCACTTAAGAAAGCCTTGTTATCTGGGGTTGCTATTGTCGTAGGGTGATGAGGCAACACGATGAAGTGGGAAATACTGATTCCTWCTCCTCACGCGGGYGAAATCCTGTCCAGGCATATTCTGCTGTATAGCCACCACTTAGCCTTCTGCTCTCTCTTTACACTCACYCGCTTAGTCCCTCCTATACAAATGCGTTTCTTTGTTCTGTAGGCTAGATGGTGTGAATGATTCATTAACAGTCGGTCACAAATGTCTACCCTCAAGTTGTCTATATTTAACCAGCAATTTGCAAAAACGTTTCAGTTTGCTGTCAGCTAGCACAGTTCTCTCTAGTCCTTTTCCAAAATGGTACAGGTGTGAGAATTTACATTACTGCCAAGAACGTCTCACCAAATGTTTGTGCAGTGGCCTCAATGTACCATTACAAAAGGAGCCTTAGCTCAGGGCTATTTTTTGTCTGGGTGTCGTATTCCTGGTGTCCAATGTCACTTTACTGTGGCTGGGATTAAAGCCACGCCAGAACAGTGACTGTAGTTGTAGCAGAGCCATTCCCAGAGCTGGTTCTGCCTCAGGAACAAGGTTCCKCCCCATCCCCCACGGTCAGACCAGAGGCCTCGTCAGGGAATGGGAAAGCTGCGGCCCACTGAGTTTATAGTGCTGTCGGACAGTGTTCCAGGAAATCCTTGTCAAGAGCCTTGAGAAGACCCTTGTGTGGAAATATTTAATATTGGAACCCAGTCCAGCTGGTCGTAAACTGTGTCTGTAGACATTTAGCAGGCTCCTTGACCTGGAGACGCACGGGCTTGATTTGTGCCCTCTTGTTCCTTTCTGAAAGCTGCTGAGAGCACTGAAAGATCTGCTTTTGTACACAAGAGAAGACGTTTACTTCCAGCTAGGTTTACATTGAATAAAAAAAAACTCTCACCGTCATCACAAGACTACATGTATTTCTGAAAGACAACACCATTGTCTTTAAAGAAGAGTTGAAATGTGTTAGGCCTTCTGTGCGTTTTTGCTGTTGCTCATAACCTAGAACGGTTTGAGCAGTCTATTTAAGCTAACCATTGTTTGCCTAATCATTGTAACCATTTTAATCATGGATCTTTTGAAAATAGATAACTGTCAGCCTGTGCCTGTTCTGTAACCTACTTTTTAAAATAGTTTTCGTAACATATGGGGTCTTTGTCAATAGGGGGATGTGCCTGTTTTTAATTTGCTCCTGAAGGTGTCGCAATAAAATGTTGACTTTGACAAAGCTTGTGGAGGAGCCTATAAACCTCGCTGCACCGTGCTGGGAGGCCACATGCTATTTTGTTTCTCCTCTATTGGATAACAAGGAGACTTTTCTGGGAATGGCAGCACTGTAGCCTGAGCCTTCATGCTGAAATAATGTCACTATCAATGTCCATTGTGATCATTTCACAATTCATGATGTTCTGATATCTAACAGAAGCATACAGTTATTTACTTTCCTAATGAGCGGTAAACTGGGTACCACCTCGGAGGCTAGATTGTAGATTAGATTAATGTATAGCAAAGGAAATGGAGGAGTAGGCTTATAATAATCGTGTATGAGCCTGTGAATTGATCTGTGTTCATATGGTTTGAGTTGCTGAGGAAGTCTTTGAATGCCCTCATGTTTTCCTCAGGTACCATAGGCTATTTGTGTTAACTAGATGTCGACCGATTCATCGGAATGGCTGATTAATTAGGGCCGATTTCAAGTTTTCATAACAATCGGTAATGCCGATTACATTGCACTCCACGAGGAGACTGCGTGGCAGGCTGACCACCTGTTACACGAGTGCAGCAAGGAGCCAAGGTAAATTGCTAGCTAGCATTAAACTTATCTTATAAAAAACAATTAACCTAACATAATCACTAGTTAGCTACACATGGTTGATGATATTACTAGTTTATCTAACTTGTCCTGTGTTGCATATAATCAATGCGGTGCCTGTTAATTTCTCATCGAATCACAGCCTACTTCGCCAAACCGTGACGATTTAACAAGCGCATTTGCGAAAAAAGAACTGTCGTTGCACCAATGTGTACCTAACCATAAACATCAACACCTTTCTTGAAATCAGTACACTAGTAAAACTTTTATTATTTTTTAATCCCCTTTCTCCCCAATTTTTTCGTGGTATCCAATCGCTAGTAATTACTATCTTGTCTCATCGCTACAACTCCCGTACGGGCTCGGGAGAGACGAAGGTCGAAAGCCACGCGTCCTCCGAAGCACAACCCAACCAAGCAGCACTGCTTCTTAACACAGCGCGCCTCCAACCCGGAAGCCAGCCGCACCAATGTGTCGGAGGAAACACCGTGCACCTGGCCCCTTGGTTAGCGTGCACTGCGCCCGGCCCGCCACAGGAGTCGCTGGAGCGCGATGAGACAAGGTTATCCTACCGGCCAAACCCTCCCTACCCGGACGACGCTAGCCCAATTGTGCGTCGCCCCACGGACCTCCCGGTCGCGGCCGGCTGCGACAGAGCCTGGGCGCGAACCCAGAGACTCTGGTGGCGCAGCTAGCACTGCGATGCAGTGCCCTAGACCACTGCGCCACCCGGGAGGCCCCAAGTAAAACATTTTTTAACCTGCATATTTAGTTAATATTGCCTGCTAACATTTTTTTTTAACTAGGGACATTGTGTCACTTCTCTTGCGTTCTGTGCAAGCAGAGTCAGGGTATATGCAGCAGTTTGGGCCGCCTCGCTCATGCGAACTGTGTGACGACCATTTCTACCTAACAAAGACCGCAATTAATTTGCCAGAATTTTACATAATTATGACATAACATTGAAGGTTGTGCAATGTAACAGCAATATTTAGTCTTAGGGTTGCCGCCCGTTCGATAAAATACGGAACGGTTCCGTATTTCACTGAAAGAATAAACATTTTGTTTTCGAAATGATAGTTTCCGGATTTGACCTATAAATGACCTAAGGCTCATATTTCTGTGTGTTGGTTATATCTAATTAAGTCTATGATTTGATAGAGCAGTCTGACTGAGCGGTGGTAGGCAGCAGCAGGCTCGTAAGCATTCATTCAAACACCACTTTCCTGCGTTTGCCAGCAGCTCATCGCTGTGCTTCAAGCATTGCGCTGTTTGACTTCAAGCCTATCAACTCCCGAAATTAGGCTGGCAATACTAAAGTACCTATTAGAACATCCAATAGTCAAAGGTATATGAAATACAAATGGTATAGAGAGAAATAGTCCTAATTCCTATAATAACTACAACCTAAACTTCTTAACGGGGAATATTGAAGACTCATGTTAAAAGGAACCACCAGCTTTCATATGTTCTCATGTTCTGAGCAATGAACTTAAAGTTAGCTTTTTTACATGAACAATTTGCACTTTTACTTTCTTCTCCAACACTGTTTTTGCATATTTAAATCAAATTGAACATGTTTATTTATTTGAAACTAAATTGAGTTTATTTATGTATTATATTAAGTTAAAATAATGTTTCATTCAGTATTGTTGTCAATTGTCTTCATTACATATATATATATATATATATAAAATCGCAGATTAATCGGTATGGGCTTTTTTTGGTCCTCAAATAATCGTATCGGCGTTGAAAAATCATAATCGGTCGACCTCTAGTTAAAACGTGAGCTGTCGCTGTGTACACCTAGCAGCAATATCCTCATAGAAAATGTATGGGGAGGATGGCTTCAAGGTCGCAAAACATCTTTGGCTCGTCCTGCAAAAGTGATCACAGTTCTGAGAAACAAAGCCCTTTCATGTTTTGTCTCTCCACCCTCCTCTGTCTCCCAAGCTTTGTACAAGGCTAGGCGTGTGCGTGTGTCTGGATCAGTGTGCTGTCAGGGAAACATGTGGGGGAAGGGAGAGAGGCTAGCCCACGCTGCTAATTCAGCTCATGAAAGACTTATGCAGTGAGAGCAGCTGTCTTCCATTGTCAGCCAGCAAATTTCCAACGCGCCTCATTTCGCCTATCAATGCGGGAGTAGCAGAGAGACCCGGGTGGGGCAGAGGGAAACAAACAAACAAAGAACGAGAGAGGGGGGAAAAGGGAGAAGGCCAAGATTTGAGATTTTGATGGTCTGGAGTCGATGTATTTTCTCTGCGGCGGAGAGGATGTGGAGTTGGTCAGCGGTCTAGTAATAAACCATCCATCTATTCATACGCCAGCTACACAAGGAAAAAGGGCTCTGCTGTTATGAGGGAAGAGAGGGCACATGATGGCTAGAGGAGTGAGGGAAATAGGGGGGTAGAGGACCAACTGGGGTTAAGGAAGGGGGAGGACAGCCTGAATGGATCACCACTAGCGGAGTTGCCAATAACCGGATGAGCTCTCCGTTCAGGCGCTTCTTTTACGCCAGCTACGTTAGGTTATGAATGGATGAAGTCTTTAACCCCCTACACACTGAATGGTTTGTCTGCTCAGCTTCAGCTGCGTGGGGCTGGTGGAATGACAGGGAGAGGCTGGCTGGAAGGGCTGCTCTATTAAGACGGACACAGTTCCAGGGTTCTTGAATCCTTGAGGCATTTGGTCTGATTAGCAGAACAAAACCCACACAGTGGGGAGGAGCAGACGTGGCTTTCCTCTGGCCTGGAATGTTCTGCCTGTGAGCTAAAGCTGGCACAGTGTCTGTTACAGAGTCACTCTTGTTGTACTGTGTGTTTCAGGATTGTTGCCTGTTTTTCAAAGGGTTTGGCTTAGTGCATTCTGTGGTGTGTCAATAATTTAGACCTAGGCTGTGCAATACATGAAAGTGTCTTCCCCAGGCCTTAACTCATTTAGCACTTTGTCATTTTGTTCAAAGTGTTAACTGRATTATGAAACCACTCACTGTTGGACAAGCTTCCTCCACAAGGAGACATTCATGACTCGACCACTRATGGAAAAACTATTTTCAGCTTGAAAGAAATGTAGATTTGTGCGTACTGTTGGTGAGGCAACTCTTAAAGAGGTTTAGCTAGGGCTTTCAACGTAGGAATGTGAAACCCCCCCCATTGAGTTCCTCTTTATGGAGGAAAGTTCTTTGCACAGAAGTGCAGTGGGAGAGGACTAGAGGCAGCTTCTAGAAGACAGGGAGATAAAAGAGAGATTGATGTCTGTGTGCTGCGAACCTGCGGCTGCCATTAGTAATCTTGACTTTTTGCCTTCCCACTTTG
>NW_019946458.1:13170-13635 GCF_002910315.2 Salvelinus sp. IW2-2015 | reverse complement strand
ACACACACACACTTACACATACAAGTAAACAACCAAGCGGTATCTGCGGAAATGCAAGTAGTCAAATCCTGACTAGCATCCAGATTATTATATACAAAGCAGAATCAGTAACTTAGCCAGCTAACTTTGATACACCTTCAAATGTAAGCTAGCGTTTAATTCCCTGGTTTTGACAGAACACTGGGTTATTGAGTATCTTGATGGTGACACTTCTGAATATTATTTTGAAATGATAGTTGGCTAATCATTGAACAGTTTTGAGGATCAGGGGACTGCTGTAGTCGGTTTGCTGTAAGTAAACAGCTCCAGACCCTGCAAATGTAGGCCAGTAGAACAGGGGTTGTAAACAGCTCCAGACCCTGCCAGTTGTAGGCCAGTAGAACGGGGGTTGTAAAACAGCTCCAGACCCTGCCAGTTGTAGGCCAGTAGAACGGGGGTTGTAAAACAGCTCCAGACCCTGCCAGT
>NW_019946458.1:0-9726 GCF_002910315.2 Salvelinus sp. IW2-2015 | reverse complement strand
CGCTAGACTAGCGCTACGTGCAGTTAGCTGTGAATCAGAAGTAGTGGCTCAGATTACGCAGGAACCCGAGCGGTTGTCTGTCGAGAGAACAGTCCGATGACGATGGTAAAATCTGGTGAGTAATGATCCAGGCTAATTAACTAGTATGGTCCTGTTGCGTGATGCAGAACGGTAAAAATTTGATTCATGCTGGAAACATTTGACTTCCACTCTCCAAATTGGAAAGTCTAGGGCCTTAGTATAGATCTATGGGGATGTGAGAACAGTCTTGGGGATCACAGCACAAAACACACACACACACACACACACACACACACACACACACACACACACAACCACCACACACCACACACACACACACACACCACACCACCAAAGTCCAGTTTATCAGGCCAGTGCCCATCGCGATGTCCTTGCCTTTCTCTGAATCTTGTTTGAAGGCCACAAAGATTCCAGAATTTCCATCCCCAATAACAACATTTTTCCGTCAAGATAGAACTCCAAAAGGGGGAGGAGTTGCAATCTACTGCAGAGATAGCTTGCAAGTTCTTTCATAACTTTACAGTCTATGGCCCAAACACAGTTCTGAAACGTTCTAATTTAAACAATGTATCTCTCCAGAAATAAGTCTACTCACTGTGCAGCCTCTACCGTCCCCCCTCAGCTCCCAGCTGTGCCCCTGACACATCTGTGAGTATTGATGCGCTCCCCACTCGTAGCTTGCAGAGTTTTGTTCTGTTAGGTGGACTCTAAAAAATCTTTGATATGCTTAACACCTTTAAGCGCCATCCTACAATATCTAAGCAAGATGCCCTATCAATTCTCACACAAATCACAAGGAACCCACCAGTACAACCCTAAATCCGAAACCATGGGCAACCCTAATAGACATATCCTGGACCAAACTCGCCCTCCAAATACACCTCTGCTGTCCTCAACTTCAATCTCAGAATACACTGCCATCATTGCCTGTAGTCCTGCTACGGGTCCCGCGGTCACTACGACCACCCTCATCACTCAAACGCTCCTAAAAACACTTCTGCGACGCAGGCCTTTCTAATCGACCTCGGCCCGGCACTCCTGGAAGGAATTTACCCTCATCCCGTCAGTTGAGTCGCCTGGTCATTTCATTTGAAAAAGCTTTTACTTCCTACCCATTATTAGAACAAGCATTTGCTCCGTTCAAAAAATGCGTCAGAACTAATGAACAGAATATACCCTGGTCACTCCAACCTGACTGCCCTTCGACCACCACAAAACATCCGGTGGCGAACTCAAGAGCACGAAAGCCCCTTATTATGCAAGCAACATACCAACACGCAAGAAAAAGAAAGCCAACCATACAACCAGGAGGGGTGAGTGTGGGGCCAGTAGTCATAAGAAGAAAAGTTAACGAGTTACATATGACAATGACATTCTATCCTTTTTACTCAGAATTTGATAAACTAAGCAGTCTTTGTTTTTTGTGCTTTTGAGACTTTGAAGAGGAAGATTTTAGAGACTGAGTCATGATAGGAGGCCAAGAAATTAAAGCTCAGACACACTGGTAGGATTGTCAAACGTTTGCCTGCTGACAGTACTTAGCACCTCTGAACAGTGTCGGCAGTCAATCTCTTTTGTGTTCACACAGCAAAGACCTTAGAAGTAGTCAGCCAATCAACTTGTTAAAACACTCCAAGCCAGAAGGTGGCAGTAGTGTTGTTTGGCAATGCATATCTGTGCGTTTTGCTTATGGCCTAGATTTCAAGCTATCTGTGCTAATGTTGCTATTTTGTAGAAACCCTTGTTGATGGTCACAGCTACAGTGCCATTAGAAAATATTCATACCCCTTGACTTATTCCAGATGTTGTTACAGCCACAATTCAAGATTGATTAAATATTCCCATCTTCACACACTACCCCATAATGACAATATGTTTTTAGAATTGTTTGCCAATGTATTGAGAATGAAATACAAAAATGTATGTAATTTACGTAAGTATTCAAATCCCTGAGTCAATACTTTGTAGAAGCACCTTTGGTGACAATTACAGCTTTGAGTCGTCTTGTGTATGTCTGTCAGCTTTGCACATCTTCCTTTCAGATTTTCTCAAGCTCTGTTAAATTAGATTTGGAGTGGCAGTGAACAGCAATCTTTTAAAAACATTTTTAAAATGTTTTAATTTTATATTTAACCTTTATTTAACTAGGCAAGTCAGTTATGAACAAATTCTTATTTCCAATGACGGCCTACCGGGGAACAGTGAGTTTAACTTCTTATGGCTTGGGGTAGTATTTCGACGTCTGGATGAGAAGCGTGCCCAAAGTAAACTGCCTGTTTCTTCAGGCCCAGAAGCTAGGATATGCATATAATTGGTAGATTTGGATAGAAAACACAAACGTTTCTAAAACTGTTAAAATAATGTCTGAGTGTAACAGAACTGATATGGCAAGTGAAAACCTGAGGAAAATCCATCCAGGAAGTGGATTTTTTTTWATGTGGGTATTTTCAATTGAATGCYTWTAGAGTATCTAATGGGTTAGGACCCAGATTGCCRTTCCTATGGCTTCCACTAGATATCAACAGTCTTTAGACATTTGTTTCAGGCTTGTTTTCTGAAAAATGAAGAGGAATGAGACCTTTCTGTCAGTGGACTGAGGAATCAAATCAAAATCAAATCAAGTTTATTTTATATAGCCCTTCGTACATCAGCTAATATCTCGAAGTGCTGTACAGAAACCCAGCCTAAAACCCCAAACAGCAAGCAATGCAGGTGTAGAAGCACGGTGGCTAGGAAAAACTCCCTAGAAAGCCAAAACCTAGGAAGAAACCTAGAGAGAAACCAGGCTATGAGGGGTGGCCAGCCTCTTCTGCGCTGTGCGGTGAGATTATACAGAACTAATGCCAGATGTTCAAAAATTATCATAGTGACAAGCATGGGTCAAATAAGTAATCATGAAAATTTTCAGGGCTTTCATACCGACATCATCAAAGTTGAAAAAGCACTGGGACAGGCGGTTCCATCAACCGAGGCAGAACAGTTGAAACTGAATAGCAGCAAGGCAGTGGACTCGGGACAGCAAGAGTCATCATGCCCGTTTGCTGGACGTATGGTCCTAGGGCTCAGGTCCTCCGAGAGAGAGAAAGAAAGAGAGGAAAAGGGGGGAAAGAGGAAGGAAGAGAATTTTTTAGAAGACCAAGATTATTCAAAACCTGGTTTCATAGAATGACAAAGCATGTCAAATAAATAATCAGGAAAAATAGTCAGTTGGCTTTTCATAGCCGATCATTAAGAGTTGGAAAAACAGCAGGTCTGGCAGACAGTTAGGGGTTCCATAACCGCAGGCAGAACAGTTGAAACTGGAAATAGCAGCAAGCCAGGTGGACTGGGACAACAAGGATCATCAGCCCGATGCTTTGACGTATGTCCTAGGGCTCAGGTTCTCCGAGAGAGAGAAAGAAGAACGAGAGAATTAGAGAGAGCATAACTTAAATCACACAGGACACTGGATAAGATAAGGAGAAGTACTCCAGGTATGAACCAACTGACCCTAGCCCGACCCACACCAAAAAACTACTGCAAGCATAATACTGGAGGCTGAGACAGAGGGGTCAGGAGACACTGTGGGCCCATCAGAAGAAACCCCCGGACAGGGCCAAAACAGAAGGATATAACCCACCCACTTTGCCAAAGCACACCCCCACACCACTAGAGGTATATCTTCAACCACCAACTTACAATCCTGAGACAAGCCGAGTATAGCCCACAAAGATGCGTTCGCACCCACAGCACAAAACCAAGGGGCGCCAACCCAGACAGGAAGATTCACGTCAGTAACTCAAACCCACTCAAGTGACGCACCCCTCCCAGGGACGGCATGAAAGAGCACCAGTAAGCATTGGACCCCCCTGTAAATAGGGTTAGAGGCAAAACCAGTAGAGAGAGGGGAACCGGCAGGCAGAACAGCAAGGCGGTTCGTTGCTCCAGAGCTATTTTATTTTGTGCGGTACCAATTGCGCCCCTTCGTTTTCCATCTTTGAAACCTATTGCTCCGGTTGAAATATTATCATTATTTAGACAATTGACCACCTGAGGATAATTATAAACATTGTTTGACATGTTTCGATGAACTTTACCCGGTACTATTAGAGTATTCCGCATGTTTTGATCCGCCTGGAGCCAGGGATGTACTGAACCAAAAGCGCGCAATCCAAATAAGTTTTTGGCATATAAGAGGGACTTTATCGGAACCAAAAGGAAATTTATTGTGTTAGCTGGACTCTGTGAACTGCAAACCATATGAAGATCTTCAAAGGTAAGTGATTCATTTTATCGCTGATTCAACGCTCGAACCACTAGGCTACTGCCGCCCCAATCTTAATCTTTCCACATATTTTCTGTAGGAGTCAAGTCTGGGTCTCTTGCATGTGGTCCACGTGCATTAAAAGAAAGTTACCATTTCATCACTTCGACCATTATCTGGGAGAAAGACCAGCTATCCATGGGTCTTGCTTATGGCTGTTCAGCTCCGGGGTCATTGTCCGTGTTGAGTAATTACAATCATATAATCCCCCCAAAGGTCTTCTAAGTCGCTGCACTTCTTGAAGCAGAAGGTTTCATCAAGCGAATGTATTTAGGTACGCTTACCCTTTGTCTGACGCGATTCATCTCTAGTCTCTTCAACCGCACATCACCTCTCCCAGTCTGCTCACCCGCCAGCCTGACCAAAACTGCCATAAAAAGCCATCCCTGCTATGAGCAGACGCTGGCCACCACCATTCTTCGCACAACGCGGTGCCAATAGCTCGAAGAGCCCCCGCGATATGCCAATCTGTATCAGGGAAGTCAGGAACCAATACACAGCAGTCAGTCAGAAAGTAAAGGCCAACTTTTTCAAGCAGAAGATATTTGCATCCCTGTAGCTGCATTAGCTGCCAGAAAGATGTGTCCTGGAACCAGCACAGCTTCGAATTACACCTTGTCTGTCTACCACAGAGCTCCCCTAGATCGAGCAGTAACAAGCTGCCACCTCACTCTCCACAGGCGTGCCCCACAACATGCTACTCGAGGCTAGGTCTTACCTATCATCGAGACCATCACAATCTTTTGCCTTAGTATATCCCCACGGATGATAACTTTCCGATATAAATGTCGACCATTAATTACTATCATCAAATTCCAGGAAGCATTTCAGGTGGCTGTCTCACAATGCGGGGCTGGCTCAGCTTCCGTCTCTTTCCTGTCCCACTAGGGACGATCGTTTCTCGTCTGCCCCAAACTTTCCCTGCGATTAACCACCAAGGCCCCAGCTCCCCCCCGCTGCTATGCTCGCCGATAGCGAACTCCCCCAGCTCTGCTGTATCGCAGACTGTCCCTTTTCACGCCAAAATCCCTAGGTTGATAGTGCAGATTGTCTCTTGAAACGACGCCATCTATGCCAAGAGTAGGAAATATACCTCTGTGGAAGCTCCACCGTTACCAAATCAGCTGCGGCTATGACAATTGGACCCCCTATTTCTGAAAACTGTCCGCCGCAAAATTGTCGCACCCCCTTTAACCAGCCTGTTCAACCTTCCTTCGATATCTATCTAGATCCCCAAGGATTGAAAGCTGCCGCGCACCCTCTTCAAAGGGGAGACACCCTGGACCCAAACTGTGTACAGATCCTATACTCCATCCTGGCCCTAGTTCCTTATCTAAGGTCTTTTCGAAAGCCAGAGGTCAACAAACAGCTGCGTATCTGACCCATTCTCGATATATGGTCCACCACCTCCCGTACCTTCTCCCGAGCCCACATGTTTGCTTCTCCAATCCGGTTTCCGAAGCCCCGGGTTCTGCTCATTTTGCATAGAAGCCTGGGGGTGCACCCTTCCCAGGCCACAGATCCGCTCGGTAAAGTGCCATATTTTATGCTAATTTCCCCATAACAGATGAGACAGCCACTGTATCAAACCGCCATCGAGTTGTTAAAGGACAAGGTAACTGATGTGCATGCCGTCTTTCAACTACGCGTCACTCATAGGCACAAAGTTACTTATCGACTCTGTCAATTATCTATTCGCATTATATTATTTGATCCACCCTCTGGCCCCAACAACTCATATACCAGTATTCGCACTCCATTAGTATCTCTGATATTCTTTCAAGTGAAACAGTTCCATTGGAACTTCACATGGCCTTGTAATCCTAGGGTTTTCTACGCCGCAACTACTTATGCATCTGAACGCTAGGCAGTTACTGTCAAGCGTGGGACCTTAACAGCTGTGTAGTATTACACAAAAAACATCGAAATCTGGCTTTCCGAGACCACAGACTGTATTGTCCCCCACCCCCCCCCCCCCCCCCCCCCCCCCCCACTCTGCACGTTGACTACAGCTTATTGATCCGCTGTGAATGATGCACTTGTAAAAAGGTCAACCTTGAAGGGGTATATCAAATAATGAGTCGGAGCCGACTCTATGTTGTCGCATCTGGAATTGTAAAAGCAAGAGTGCGGGAGAGGAACTTAAGTATTAAACGCATATATGACACTGACCCCAGATTTTGCTAGCGTATTCGTGTACTTACAAAGCACGAAGTAACAGAAGAGTCTGTAATTTAATTTATCATATGTTAACACATGTATCACATAGTGCGAGAGACGGAATCTAAAAACAAAAATCCAGAAAAATCACAATTGTCTATGATTTTTTATATAATTTCATTTGCATTTTTTGCATAGACATAAGTATTATACATCAGAAAAGCATGAGACTTAAAATATTTGGCATACAGACACCTTTGTTTGCAAATACAGAGATTCATACGGTTTCCTGGTAGTTGTTTTACCAGGTTTGCACACAACTGCAGGACAAGGGATTTGATATACTCACTCTCATCCATAGCTAGACTGGACCCCTAGGCTGCGCACACTCCTTAGCTTTCGGAGGCTGTTGTGTCCCTGGTCATGGCAAATACAAGAGACTTTCAAGACATCTCGCCTACAAAGGACAAATTCTATTCACGTGTTCAGGAGCGGAGACTGGCAAGGCCACTCCAGACCTTGAACGTATGCTGCTTTTCACCCATACGGAGCCACTCCTTAGTTGCCCCTAGCCGGTGTGTCGGGCCAGTTGTCATGCTGTGAAAGACCCACAAGAATGTCCAGCACCCAAAGCCAGAACGAACCCACTAATCCCAGCTCCACATGACTCCTATACTCCGAAAGGGATCGTGAGAGGAGGACGTATTAGATTGAGAGGCACAAATCTCGGCGATTACCATGGCCCCATCCATCCTCCCCTCAATACAGTGCAGGTCGTGCCTGTCCCCTTTGGCAGAAAAGCATTCCCCAAAGAATCTGAGGTTTACCACCTTCCATGCACCTTCACGGTTGGGATGTGTCTTGGGTAGTGTACATCATCCATTACTTGCGTTCCTCCAAACCACGCGAGTGGAGTTTAGACCAATAGCTCTATTTTTTCTCATCAGACCACTGACCCCTTCTCCTCATTCCTCCTCTGGATCATCCAGACGAGTCATTTGTTTGCAAACTTCAGGACGGCTCTGGACACGCGCTGCTTGAGCAGGGGACCTGCGTGCGCTGCATGGATTTTAATATACATGACTGCTCTAAGTGTGGTTACTAATGTGTTCTTATGACGAACTCTCGACCCAGCTTCTCGACTCAAGCGACCATGAACCAGGTTCCATGCCGGCGTATCTCTAGCTGATTGCATACATCACCTTCCTCATGAGATCATATGCCCCCTCGACGACAGGTCGAATTCTTGCAGGAGCCCACAGCCCGAGGTGAAGTCTTGACCGATCATCTTGAAACCTTCTTCCAATCTTTACTTAGAGTAATTGCGCTAAGCAGTTGTTGCCACTCCTCACCAACTCGTGTCTGCTCTAATGTCCTGTAAGCCCATCCCAGCCTGTTCAGGGTCTTTACACATTTATACCCTCTGACTCGTCCTTACAACAGCTTCCTACTTCTTCTTTGCGCCATTGTGAGAAGAGTTGGAGTCTGTTTGATTGCACGTCGTGGACAAGGTATTATACTTAACTGATCTACTAACGAAGTTCAAAACCCAATGGTTGATGCGCAATTAATATCAGTATATGAGTAGGACGAAGAACAAGGAGGCTGCCTTCTGTCAAAGAATATAAAGTATCCAGGTCGATGAAGAGCCGGACAATTATACTGCTTGTAGGTCTTGATTCAAAACCAACGATTATTTCATGCAATAAAATGAGCAACAGAAATAAGTTACTTAATAATCAAGTATCTAAGTCTTGATTCTGCGATTTTTCCCGTTATTATTGATTCCGTCCCTACCTCATCTCCGAACGTCGATTTTTTACCTACCTGCAAGAGACTAGGAATTACAGACCTCTTCTAAGGCGATAAGTCGCATTTGAATAAGTATCAGGCCAAGCAGAAAACCTGCAAAATGCGCTTCGTAGTATTCCATACTAGTACTTGCTCTCCCCCCAACCGTTCATTTTAACCAGCTATCAATTCGATTCTCATGATCTTCCTGCGGGGATGACTCTCTGAAGTTCTCATCATCCTACGCAGACGACTCCACCTACTATCCTGAACTATATCTATTCTGGCCCTTCCTTGCCGACATCTGTCAGCTACTCTTACCATCCAACCACGACTTCAATGCCCAATTGACAAACAGCCTCCTCATCCGATGCGGCCTCTGCCAAACTGCACTCTTAAAACGCTAGCTCTAACCAAATGCGCATGTCTCTATATGTCTCAGCGATTTATCAAATACTAAGTAAGCAGTCATCGTTCGCTGAGCCCCGCCACAACCGGCCGCATAGTGCAAGTGATTTACGTCATGCAATGAACCGCGTCAATAGCGAGTACACACCGTTAGCCAGACTACTGCTAACAACATGAGTTGTTGCTCAGAGTCAGAGCCCATAAGACATTAATACCCATACATAATTGGCGAGTCATGCCGAAAGTTGGCTACTCCAAAGGTAGTCTGGCTGTAGAGCACTGCAATACTCCACCTTCCCAGAACTACATAATCAACATCATCCAACTCCAAACATCACACTTATAATCAATAGAGTCGGCTTTCTATTATCCCAACAAAGCCTAACCTTCCACATCACGCCGCCAAAACTCCATCTAACTCTCTAGTAAAACGACTCATTCTTCCCTACCGATTCCTCGACTCCGCGATGTCATCTACAAAATATACATTCTCCATTAAACATATCTACTCAGCAAACTGGAGTATTCACTTTATCAACTCAATAAGTGCCATCCCGTAGTTTAGTTACCTAAACACACCTTATAGCTACGATTCACACCACTCGCGACCTGTATGCCTAGTCGGCTGGCCCTCGCTTACATTTCGTCGTCAGACCCCACGGGCCTCCTGGTCTCAATGTCTCACATGCTATGCTAGGTTAATGTTAGCAGTCGCGCTATATACTACAGTTCACTGTCGACCGGAGATCGCTACACACCCACCCGATTTAGTCACCGTCGTCCTCAGTCAGTTGTATACTCATACTGATCATCCCGAAAGGCCAAACTACACTAATTTGGGACGCCTTTTCCTTCCGAGTCTCTGCTCCAGCGACTGGAACGCGAATTGCATAAAGATCATACTGAAGTTGGAGGACTTTCTATCCCCTCCACACCAACGTTGACATAAACATTGCTGCTATTCGAGCAGCTAATCGATCGAGCTGCAAGTCTTACATAGTCCATCCAGTATAAGTAGCAGC
>NW_019946457.1:10657-30635 GCF_002910315.2 Salvelinus sp. IW2-2015 | reverse complement strand
GCTGCTCACTTCCAAGCGACCTGTAGCTCTCGTTGGCTGCCCTCGCTTCGTACTCGTTCGCAAACCAACTGGCTCCGCAGGTCATCTATAGTATTTGCTAGGTAAGCAACCGCCTTATCCGCTCACGGTCAATAGCAGCACTCACCGTAGAAGGATATGCCGACTGTCTCAGCAGGTATACTTGTCACTGTGTCATCTCTTGGCCTTCCCCTGGTAGGGGATGGGTGGCCCAAAAGGCCATTCCTATTCCCTCAGCGCCAGCCTGTGAGCGATCTTGGTCCTTTCAGCTTCCAGTTCTCTGCTGCCAATGGCGCCACTGGGATTTCACTGGGTATTACTGCAAAAATTCACTGAAGCTCGCGGACGCACTCTTATCTTACCGCCCTCTTTAGTTATTAAGCACTTTCTCAGCTTGTTCAGAGCAGGGTTGGGGCTTTCACTTAAGTAGAGAGCTTGCCTATTTTTTGCCCCACTCCCGCCCACAACTGCGGGCTATTCTGTAAATAGGCTTCATGTGCCTCGTCATACTTCCTCAAGAGCGCCGTTCGATTCCCTCTGTCCTGCGATATCTGCTAATATAATTTATTTATTTTGTCCTCTTACCTGCATCCCCAGAGGTTAGCCTCTACTCCTGCACATTCTCTATTGCGATTTACCTTTTCTATCATCTCCCTATCACTCCTGTGTCTTTAATTGCATTATTTAGCATGATTAATATCCAATCACCTGGTCTCCGTGTATCTCTAACACAGGACTTCTTAGGTGATTATCCATAATTAGGGCTTGGTTTTCACGCTTGGATGCCGTACTGTGGCCTTATATTCAGCCGAATCCAGTGTTCTTTAATGCAGACCTATCTTATTAGCCTTACTCCTTATTTACTCCATTAGATTTACCTCCTTTGCACAAACAAGGTGGATCCATGTTGAAATGTATATTTCCTTCAAGGATGATATGCACAGGAGTTATTTTTCTAACTGTAGCTTTGTAATTGTCAATCTTGTCTATTTGCTTTCTTATTTATATCAAGGGCTCCATGTTGTAAGACTTACTGTGTTGTTGTAGTGTATGTTCGAACGTGACTGTTGATCTATTAATTGTTATAGGCACATAAGGTCTAGGCAGTTTGTTAGATTATAATGAGTAATTTTTAAGTATTCATCCAAAGTTATGCAGAATGACTTGAGTTAAACATGTTATAATTCGTACATATGTACAAGTTAATTAGAGGATGAGATTAATTATGTAAATGATATGACAAATCATCACTAGAGGAGAGAGTAGAGAGTTTAATACATGACATGGACAATTTCATGTATATTTATACAGCATAAAACATTGACTGTTTTAGTTGTCTTGCTGGAGGAAGATAAGGAGGTCCTAACTATTAAATAACAACACACACAACACACACACACACACAACACAAACACACACACACAACACACTAGACACACACCACACACACACACACACCACACACACACATGCAGCACACACACCATCACACACACACCACACACACAGAGAGAAGACTGAGATAAAGAGAGACACCACACACACACAAACAGACAGACAGAAGTCAACACAAGCCAACACACACTACTTGGGATTACTGTGCTGCCATCAAGAGACATTTCATCACACTCCAGTGAGAAACAGTCAGCCCTGATAAACTCCACAGAGAATAGATGCGAAAAACACACACACACTGTGTTTTACAGAACGAGAGTGATTATAAATGTAGGATCTTCATTTTTCACTCTTTTTGTTGCTGAGTTCCTCAAATCTTGTGCTGTATTTGGTTGATTTAAAAAGCTTAAAAAGGCTTCTGACGTTTGTAGATTCAAATTAATATCAGACCTGATTGCCCTAACCGAAAAATGAATCAACCGCAAAAAAATGTTGATTATAATCACATAATAATTGACATTTCCTGTTCTGAAGGAACATTTTACAGATGCTAGCAAACTGCTCAAATTAAGATCTACATTTGTACACATTTCAATTCAATTAGTGTCTTTAATCGCAACTTACACCTGGGACAAGGATGCGCCTGTCAACACCCACAGCAACCACTCCCCCATATTATATATCCCTTACTCCTGCAATGCATGTAAATGTAACAGTAACAGTAGATAACAGTAGTAGTAGCATAGTAATAGTAGTAGCTAGTAGTAAAAGTAAGTAACAGTAGTTAGTCAGTAGTAAGTAGTGTGTGACAGTATAGTAGTAGTAGTAGTAGTAGTGTAGTAGTAGTAGTAGTGAATGCAAGTATAGTATATATAGAGAGGGATAACAGTCATAAGTAAGAAGTATATAGTAGTCTATAGCATAGTAGTAGTAGTGAGTAGCAGTAGTAGTGTAGTATAGAGGTAGTAGTAGTAGTGACAGTAGTTAGTAGTAGTATGAGTAGGTAGTAGTCAGTAGTAGTTAGTAGTAACCAGTAGCAGTAATGAGTGTCATAAGTACATAGCTAGAGTAGTAGGTAAAGTAGTAGTAGTAGTGTTAGAGTAATAAGTAGAGTTAACAGGGTAGTAGTAGTAGTAGTAACATAGGTAGTAGGCATAGTAGTAGTATGTAGTAGTGTAGTGCATAGTAGGTTTAGTAGTATAGTAGTAGTAGCAGTAGTGTGTAAACAGTAAGATTAAGTAGTATACAGGTAAGATAGTAGTATAGTAGTAGTATATAGCATAGTAGTAGAGAGATATCTAGTAGTATAGTATAACAGTAGCAGTATAGTAGTATCATAATAGCAGTAGCAAGTAGTATATATAGTGAGTAACAGTAGCAGTAGTAGTAGTAATAGTATATAATAGTGCAAGTAGTAGTAAGTAACAGAAGTAGTAATTAAAATACAGTATTTAGTTTAACAGTAGAGTTAGTAGTAGTAACAGTAGCATAGTAGTTAGTAGTAAGTGCAGTAATGAGTAGTACATAGAGTAGTTTATAGTAACAGTAGCAACGTAGTAGTACAGTACAGTAGTAACATAGATAGTAAACATGCAAGTTCAGTAGTAGTAACAGTAGTAGTAGAGTCAGATGTAACAGTAAGTAAAGTAGTAGTTAACAGTAGTAGTATAACAGTTAAGTATAGTAGTAAACCGTAGTAACAGTAGTAGTAACAAGTAGTAGTTAACAGCAGTATAGTAGAACAGTAGTAGTATTAACAGTAGTAGTAGTAGTAACAGTAGACATGTAGTAGTAACAGCTACGGTAGTAACAGTAGTAGTAGTGTAACAGTAGTATGATTAACAGTAGTAGTATTTTTAATAGAAACAGTAGTAACAGTAGTACTAGTAGTAACAGTAGTAGTATTAAACAGCAGGTAAACATAGTATTAAACACAGTATTAACAGTATAGTAACAGTAGTTAGTAATTTAACAGTAGTAATAACAGTAGTAGTACTTAACAGCAGTAGGTAAAGTAGGTAGTATGCAGTAGTATGTATTCAACATTAGTAGCGAAGTAGTAGTAGCAGTAGTAGTTTACACAAGTAGTAGCAGTAGTAGTAGCGTAGTAGTAGCATATAGTAGTATACAGTAGTTGTTACGCAGTAATAAAGTAGTAGTAGCAGAGTAACCAGTAGCAGAAAGTAGTAGTAGCAATAGTGAACAGTATAGTATAACAGAAGTACTATGTAGGAGTAAACAGTTACCAGTATAGTAACAGTAGTGTATATACAGCCAGTGAACCAAGTATTAACATAGTAGTAACAGTATAGTAACAGTAGTAGTTATTAACAGCAGTAGTACCCAGTATTAACAGTAGTAGTAAACAGTAGTAACAGTAGTAGTATTAACAGCAGTAAACAGTAGTAGTAACAGTAGGTATAACAGCATAGGAACAGTAGTAGAACAGTAGTAGTATTAACAGTAGTAGTAGTAACCAGTGGACTATACCAGGTGACTACAGTGTACAGCAGGAGTACGGTTGGTATTTCAAACAGGAGAGTATCTATAGTCTGAAATCGATACACCTGCTGATCTGGATCAGTCTCCTTTCTTTCCTCTCTCTCTCTCTCGCTCTCCGTCACACCCATTCCTATCTCGTCCGTCACCCCTCTCCCCCATATCTCTTCTCTCTGTCTCTCTCCGGCCCCATCACCCACTCCTACCCCTAGTCACCCCTCCCTCTCTCTCCCTTTCTCTTCTTCTCTCTCTCTGTCTCTCTGTGTCTTTTCTCCCTCTCTCTTTGTTTATTGTGATGAAGTATTAATGTAACAGCCCAGTTGGCTCTCGCCTACCTTGTCACACACCAGTAAAGCTAAAAACAAAACTCCACTCACCGGACCTTCTCTCCACTGTCCTGTTTCACAATTTGCCTGAAGCTGCGTCAGCAACTCTTTCCCAGCCTGTATAATGTCCAGGACCACACACACACAACACATATCACACACACCACACACAACACACCACACACCACACACACACACACACCACCACACACACACACATCACCACACACACACACTAGCCAGCCTTTTCCCACCCGTATATAACAAAACACACACCATCCTATAGACAGTAATTATAGGAGGGGTTAAGACAGTAGTATATATAGGATGGTGTATAGACATAGTTATTATGATGATTGTATAGGAACGTAGATCAATACAAAATGTTTTACAAAATGAAATTAAACGAAATGGTATTTGTCACATACACATGGTTAGCAATGTGTAATGCGGATGTAGTGAGCTTCATCAACTTCGGACTGCAGTAATCTACTCCAATGCTAAATCTACAATAATCTCAACACAAACTCTACCTTATAACACAAAGGGAAAAGGTTGAATAAGAACCCGACGTACATATAAATATATGGATGAGTGATGTCCGTTGCGGCATAGTAGGCGCAGTAGGATGGTATAGAGCATGTCATTACTTTTGTTAAAATCCCACTTGCAATAAATAGCCTCTCGGGATGTATTTTCCCATTTAACATAGAGCTCCAGTCCAGTCATTCTTTAGCCCCGACGAGTATCTGATTTGGGAGGATATACAACGGCCGTGACTAGTACGTCGAAGAGAATTCCCAGGAAGATAATGCCGGTCGCAATTGATTTTAAGGAATTTGTGGTCCAGGTGAACAAAGGACTGTAGGTTATTGTATGTGTTTTATATAGGATGATCATGACTAGAATTACATTATATACCATATGAAGTGGAACAGCAGTAGGTATATAATGAATCATGACTAGAATTCATGTATTATACATATAAGTGCATAGTAGTTATATAGATGAACCAGGACTAGAATACAGTTATGAAGTGGACAGCAGTGTTATATAGGATGAATCATGCCTAGAATGACATTATATACATATGAAGTGACACAGTTAGTTATATAGATGAACCAGGACTAGAATACAGTATTATACATAGAAGTGACAGAGTAGTTATATAGGATGAACCATGACTGAATACATATATACATATGAAATGGACAAGCATAGTTATATAGGATGAATCATGACTAGATACAGTATTATACATATGAATGGTGACAGCATATTATATAGAATGAACCAGGACTAGAAATACAGTATTATACATATGAAGTGACAGCAGTAATTAGAGACCAGGCCTAGTAGTATTAGAATGAGTGGAACAGCCAGAAAATACCAGAATAGAACGTATTATACATATGAAGTGGACAGCAGTGTTATAGAGGTTAACCTAACAGATAAAATGTGACACTTAGAGAAGCCAGACTAGAATACAGTATTATACATATGGAAGTGGACAGCGTAGTATAGAGGATGACCAGACTAGAATACAGTATTATACATATGATGGACAGCAGTATTATATAGATGAACCAGACTAGAATACATATTAATAATATGAAGTGGGTAAACAGTATGTAAACATTATTAAAGAGACCAGTGATTCCAGTCTATTATTGGCAGCAGTCCAGGGCGGTAGCATGGTACAGGTACAGTGACGTTACCAGGTGAGGGACTGGAGGCTGGTAGTAACACAGTGACTAAGTTCAGGCAGGGTAACTGGTGGAGGGGCTTAACAGTGACTAAGGTTCAGCAGGTCGAGGGTAAACATAGGTCAGGCAGGCTGTGGGCACGAACAGTAGGCTAGGATCCAGGGCAGAGTACTGACGGAGGCTGGCTAGTAACGTGACTAAGTCCAGTGCAGGTATGACGAGGCTGGCTAGTAACAGTACTACAGGTCAGTCAGAGGTACGGTGGAGGCTGGTCAGTACAGTGACTAAGGTTCAGCCAAGGGTACTGGGTGGAGCTGGTCAGTAAACAATGCTAAGGCTTCAGCAGTGTACTGGTGGAGGCTGGCTATAACAAGTGACTAGTTTCAGAGGGTACTGGTGAGGCTGGCTAGGTAAAGTAACTAGGTTCAGGGCAAGGTACTGTGGCTGCTTAGTAACAGTGACTAATTCAGGTCAGCACATTGAGCGTACTGGGTGGAGCTGGTCAGAACTAAGTGACTAAGGTCAGGGCAGGCGGGTGGTAGGCTATCAGTACAGTGACTAAGGTTCAGAGGTTGGACGGGAGGCTGTCGAACAGTGACTAATGTCAGGGCAGGTACATGGACGGAGGGCTGTCAGTAACACAGTAACTAAGTTCAGGCAGGATACTGCACGAGGCTTCACAGTAACAGTAACTAAAGGTTTCAGGCAGGGACTGTGGAGCTGGCTGTACAGTGAACCAGGTACTGTGAGCGTCAGTGCTGTCCGGGCAGGTTGTGGAGCTGCAGTCGTCGAGTACTGACGGAGGCTGGTCATAACATGACTAAGTTAGCAGGGATGTACTGGTGGAGCTGGCTATAACAGTGATCTAAGGTTTCAGGGCAGTACTGGAACGAGCTTCTATAACAATGACTAATTCGGGGCAGGTATGGTGACTGTTACAGTATGTTGGCCGGGTAGGTGAGGCTGGCTAGTAACATAACTAAGGTTCAGGCGGGTACTGGGGTGGAGGCTGGTCAGTAACATACTAAGGTTCCGAGGGTACTGGGTTGGGGGGGGGGGGGGGAAGGCTTTGGGTTCCCCCAGTCAAAACAGTAAGCTAAGGTTAGGGCAGGGTACTGGTGGTAGCAGACTAAGGTTCAGGGCAGGGTACTGGGTGGAGGCTGGTCAGTAACAGTGACTAAGGTTCAGGGCAGGGTACTGGGTGGAGGCTGGCTAGTGACGACTGTTTAACAGTCTGATGGCCTGGACATACAGCGTATTCGGAAAGTATTAGGACCCCTTGACTTTTTCCACATTTTGTTACCTTACAGTCTTATTTTAAAATGGAATAAATATTTTATTTTCCTTATCAATCTGCACACAATACCCTATACACAGCGAAAACTGGTTTTTAGAAGTGTTTATAAATTTATAAAATATGAAAAACTTTATTTACATAATTATTCAGACCCTTTCCTATGAGACTCTAAATTGAGCTCAGGTGCATCCTGTTTCCATTGATCATCCTTGAGATCTTCTACAACTTGATTGGAGTCCACCTGTGGTAAATTCAATTGATTGGACATGATTTGGAAAGGCACACACCTGTCTATATAAGGTCCCACAAAAAACAAGTCATGGGTCAAAGGAATTGTCCGTACAGCTCCGAAACAGGATTGTGTCGAGGCACAGATCTGGGGAAGGGTACCAAAAAAATGTTTGCAGCATTGAAGGTCTCCATAAACACAGTGGCCTCCATCATTCTTAAATGGAAGAAGTTTGGAATCACCAAGACTCTTCCTAGAGCTGGCCGCCCGGCCAAACTCAACAATCGGTGGAGAAGGGCCTTGGTCAGGGAGCTGACCAAGTTCCTCTGTGGAGATGGGAGAAGCTTTCAGAAGGACAATTATATCTGCAGCACTTCACCAATCGGGCCTTTATGGTAGTGGCCAGATGTAAGCCACTCCTCAGTAAAAGGCCCATGACAGCCTTCTTGGAGCATGCCAAAAAGGCATCTAAAGGACTCTCAAATCATGAGAAACAAGATTCTCTGGTCTGATGAAACCAAGATTGAACTATTTGGCCTGAATGCCAAGCGTCACATCTGGAGGAAACCAGGCACCGCTCATCACCTGGCCAATACCATCCCTACGGTGAAGCATGGTGGTGGCAGCATCATGCTGTGGGGATGTTTTTCAGGGACTGGGAGACTAGTCAGGATCGAAAGAAAGATGAACAGACCAAAGTACAGAGAGATCCTTGATGAAAACCTGCTCCAGAGCACTCAGGAACTCAGACCGGGGCGAAGGTTCACCTTCCAACAGAACAACGACCCTAAGCACACAGCCAAGACAATGCAGGAGTGGCTTCATGACAAGTCTCGATATGTCCTTGAGTGGCCCAGCCTGAGCCCGGAATTGAACCCGATTGAACATCTCTGGAGAGACCTGGAAATAGCTGTGCAGCGACGCTCCCCATCCAACCTGAGAGAGCTTGAGAGGATCTGCAGAGAAGAATGGAAGAAACTCCCCAAATTTAGCTGTGTCAAGCTTGTAGCGTCATACCCAAGAAGTCTCGAGGCTGTAATCGCTGCCAAAAGTGCTTCAGCAAAGTACTGAGTAAATTGTCTGAATACTTATGTAAATGCATTTTTTTTGCTTTGTCATTATTGGGGTATTGTGTGTAGATTGATGAGGGGAAAAAACAATTAAATTTATTTTAGAATAAGGCTGTAGCGTAACAAAATGTGGAAAAAGTCAAGGGTTTTGAATACTTTCCGAATGCACTGTAGAAGCCATTTCTCAGTCTCTCGGTCCCAGCTTTTACACATCTGTACTCTCTGCTTTCTAGATGGTACCGGGGTGAACAAGCCATGGCTTGGGTTGCTGAGGACCTTGATAATCTTCTAGATGGTAGCGGGGTGACCAGGCTGTGGCTGGGGTTGCTGGAGTGACTTGGATAATCTTCTAGATGTAGTGAACAGGCCGTGGCTCGGTGGTGAGGTCCTTGATATCTTCTGATGGTAGCGGGGTGAACAGGCCGTGGCTCGGGTGGCGTGTCCTTGATGATCTTCTAGATGGTAGCGGGTGAACAGGCCGTGCTCGGTGGCTGAGGTCCTTGATGATCTTCTTGGCCCCTGTGACACCTGGTGTTGTAGATGTCCTGGAGGCAGGCGTGTGCCCCGGTGATGCGTTCATCCTCTGGAGAGCCCCGTTGCAGACAGTGCAATTGCCATACCAGGCAGTGATTACAGCCCAACAGAGATGCTCTCTATATTGCTCTGTAGAAGTTTGTGAGGGTTTTAGGGGCCAGGGCAACATTTTTCAGCCTCCTGAGTTGAGCCTTCTTCGCCACACAGACTTGTGTGAATGGACCATTTCAGGTCATCAGTGATGTGGACGCCGAGGAACTTTCACCCTCTCCACTGCGGCCCTGTCGATGTGGGTGATTGCGTGCTCTCTCTGCTGTCCTGAAGAGTCCACAATCAGCTCCTTCATTTGTTGACGTTGAGGTAGGGTTTATATTCCTGGCATCAGCCCGCCAGGGCTCTCACAGCCTCCCTGTAGGCTGTCTCATCGGTGTTAGTAATCAGGCCTACCACTGTTGCCTAACTTCACCACCTGGGGGTCGGCCCTCAGGAAGTCCAGACCCAGTTGCACAGGGCGGTTAAGCCTGTAATGATGAACAGTTCTTGCACACTGTAGGCTCCTGTTGTCCAGATGAGGATAGGGCAGGGTACGGTAGTATTCCTGTTTGTCCAGATGGAATAGGGCAGGGTACTGTAGGTATTCCTGTTGTCCAGATGAGATAGAGTCAGGTACTGTAGGTATCCTGTTGTCCAATGAGAATAGGGCAGGGTAATGTAGGTATTCCTTTGTCCAGATGGGATAGGGCAGTGTACTTGGTATTCCTGTTGCCAGATGAGGATAGGGCAGGGTACTGTAGGTATTCCTGTTGTCCAGATGGATAGGCAGGGTACGTAGGATCCTGTTGTCGATGGGAATGGCAGGGTATGTAGTATCCTGTTGTCCAGATGGGGATAGGGCAGGTACTGTAGGTATTCCTGTTGTTCCAGATGGAATAGGGCAGGGTACTGTAGGTATTCCTGTTTGTCCAGATGAGGATAGGCAGGGTACTGTAGGTATTCCTGTTGTCCAAATGAGGAATGGCAGGGTACTGTAGTATTCCTGTTGTCCAAATGAGTGATAGGGCAGGTACTGTAAGTATTCCTGTTGTCCAGATGGGGATAAGGTAGTGCGATGAATCCGCTAACTTTTTTCCCCCTCTATTTTACCTTTTGGGAGGTATGCAAATTGAGTGTCTAGGTGTTGGTAAGATGAAGTGAGATGATCCTTAACTAGTCTCTCAAAGCAACGTCAACACACACACACACTCTCTCCCTATATCGTCTGAAGAATGCCGAGCGCTACATTTATATTTTATTTAATTTGAGTCTTATATGATTTTAATTTTACTTGAGAAAATTACTGTCTGATACAGAACATATCTTACATAGTCTAAACGACACGTTTGTTCTGACTTACAGTCAGTACATTTTCCTCATAAAGTAACTATCAGCAGAGTCAGAGTTAGAAAGTAGAAAAAAGTAAATTTAAAAAAGGGTGTGCTCTGTGTTTTCAAGATGGATAGGGACTCTGCTGTCCTAGCTTCAGGGGAAATGGACAGGGACTCTGCTGTCCTAGCTTCAGGGGGAAAGGACAGACTCTGCTGTCCTAGCTTCAGAGGGAAGATGGACAGGAGACTCTGCTGTCCTAGCTTCAGGGGGAAGATGGACAGGGACCTCGCTGTCCTAGCTTCAGGGGAAGATGACAGGGACCTCTGCCTAGCTCAGGGAAGCATGAACGGACTCTGCTGTCCTAGCTTCAGGGGAAGATGGACAGGGACTCTGCTGCCCAGCTTCAGAGGGAAGATGGACAGGGACTCTGCTGTCCTAGCTTCAGGGGAAGATGGACAGGACTCTGCTGTCCTAGCTTCAGGGGAAGATGGACAGGGGCTCTGCTGTCCAGCTTCAGGGGAAGATGGACAGGGACTCTGCTGTCCTAGCTTCAGGGGAGATGGACAGGGACTCTGCTGTCCTAGCTTCAGGGGAAGATGGACAGGGACTCTGCCGTCCTAGCTTCAGGGAAGTGGACAGGATCTGGCTGTCCTAGCTCAGGGGAAGATGGACAGGGACTCTGCTGTCCTAGCTTCACGGGGGGAGCTGGTTCCACCACTGTGGTGCCAGGATAGAGAAGAGTTGTGACTGGGTCAAGCTGCACTCCCGGTAGGGGTAGGATGGCCAAGAGACCAGAGTTGGCAGAACGGAGTGCTCGGGTTGGGGGTGTAGGGTTGGAGCATAGCCTGAAGGTAGGGAGGGGCAGTTATTCTTGCTGCTCCGTAGGCAAGTACCAAGGACTTGTAGTGGAGGTGAGCTTCTTCAGGAAGACAGTGGAGTGTGCGGAGGAGTGGACACACACATCATTGAAATCACCCACAAAAAACAGCCAGGCTGCTAGCTAGCTACTACTAGTAAGGGAAGGCGACATTTTCCATYCTTTCACAAAATMAAATTATTATTATTATTATTGTTTTACTTTGCTATCACCCCGGTGTGGGACCGGTGAGAAAATCGTGTGACAAAAAGGTGTCTGCTGTTCCAAAAATCCCACTCCACCAATCAACAGAGTGAAACCTGCTCTCCCATTCTTTCCTCCCTTCTCTAACCACGCTCCGTCAATTCTCTCATTCATACTCTCTAATCATTCTCCGTTCTATCAATTCTCTCATTCATACTCTRTAATCATGCTCCCATTCTATCTATGCTCAATCAATTTTCTTATTTATGCTCTAATCATTCTCCGTTCTATCAATTGTCTTATTCGTGCTCTAATCATTCTCCCGTTCTATCCCGTTCTCCAGTTAAAACCATCTATTAGGCTGCTGAATAACGGGCTATTGGTCTACAATCACTAAGCCTAAAGGGCACTGGGATTGAACTCGTGATGCTCCGGGGCTTGCTGCTCACACCACTGCTCCAACGCAGTTCACAATGCTTTAGCAAGCCTTGAGAATACTTGACGGTAATAGCACTTCGTTTTTTTACTATTTTGTTGTGAGCCCTAAACCTTTTCCACTCGGAATGAATGCCTTAAGTGTCAACCTTTGAGTTGTTTCTGTTTATCCCTGTAACCACGCAAAATTAACACTGTAACCACGCAAAATTAACACTGTAACAACGCAAAATTAACACTGTAACAACGCGGAATTGAACGCGTAAAAAAAATAGACGATAATCACAATACGGCAAATTTCAAAGGGAAACTATGAGATCTTGTTGTGTGTAGAGTCCTTATTAATAACCGCCCAAGAGTCAACGACTCCTGCTGCACATAGCCTAACTACGAATTCACGACTGCACGGCTAAAGCCAGAGACGTATTACGGACGAAACGTTTTACACTAACGTCCTTAACTGAATGACTGTCCTCGTGAGAAGAAAAGTGTTATAGCCTACTACACATTTTCCCTCTATTCGATTTCAGACAATTCATAATTAACCGATAATGAGACAACATAATTTGTGTGTGTGTGTGTGTGTGTGTGTGTGTGTGTGTGTGTGTGTGTGTGTGTGTGTGTGTGTGTTGAATCGGCAACAACAACCTGCGTACCAGGGAGGGTGCCTTGCCTCTGAGGTGTGTGCCGTGCGTTCGGGACCGTTTACCGTTCATTTCAGCATTTAAAACACACTCGCACGCGAGCGCACGCACCCACACAAACTGCGAGTGCGCGAGCACAACAAGCCCCCGTAGGCTCCCAAATCACATCCAACAAATTATGCAAATTGTATCGCGTTTAATCCATTGCATTAGCACGTATCTGAGACCTTATGCATGACAGGGCACCKCAGCGAGACACACACACACACACTCCGACGCATGCGAGACCCCGTGCGTGACAGGGCAGTGCCCCCCAGGCGCAGCGTGAAAATAATGCCCGCAAATGACCCATGAGACTCTCCACTCTCCTCACGCAGTCTCCATCACCTCCTCCTCCACAACTCTCTCTCAAACAAACACACGCACGCACACACACACCAAAATATTTTTTCCACTCAAAGTTAAAACCAGCAGTCCAACCTTTTAGCAGGATCCCGTAGACGGCGCACAGCGTCAGAACCAAATGATGCTTGAGAATCATCCTGTCTTCTTCTCCTTTATCCCTCTCTCTTTCCTCGTGCTCCCGAAAGCTCCGGTATGTTATCCTGGTGGACTAGCCAAGTCTATCTTTCGTGTTGCTGGGATATCGGTATATAGGCTCCTCTAATTTAACCGATAGGTAATAACGTTTTAACGTGTTTTTCCTTTATTTTGTCTAGTCTCCTTGGGTAGAAGATGTCCCGGTAATTCAGTAGAGCACTGATAAGGTGTAACTGCTCCGTAGCTGTGAGAATGAGTCGGTGTGTATTTCCTCTGGTAGGAAGAAGATATGTTGCCGTAGTCCGCTCTGCTCTCGCACACAGAATCGGAAAAGTGCCGCTTTGAGCTCAGGGAGGAACGAGAGAGTCTTAGTCCCGCCCACACAATGGTGACTGAAAGAGTTGGTTAACCAATCAGGGCCGCCCATGGTTGAGTACTGTGTGTGTGCGTGTATGAGTGTCTGTGTGTGTCTGTGTGTGTGAGTGAGGGGATTCGATTAATTTGGTCCGGGCGCCCGGGCAGGATTGTTTTGCTCCAGATGAAAATTGATTGCATTCGTTTTGGAAACGGTCTGCCATTCAAAGCRCAAGGCGGAAGTCAGCTCAAAACTAAAGTGAAGTAATTAAGCACGTGGAGTAGGATTCTGTGTTTTCACATGCAAAAGTGATTGCTTTTGATAAAYAAGYCTTTKTTTGCCTTCCCAATGGAAACTAGTTTGAAAGTTCAAACATTTATATTTTATGGAAATGTTATATGTTTTCTTTATGTCGATACTTAGATTTGATTTGAGAAAGGGCACTCAGTGGTGTAAAGTACTTAAGTAAAAAAATACTTTAAAGTACTACTTAACAGCAATGGAAAAAGAACCCAATTGTCAATTCTGAAGTAAAAGTGTAGGTACATTAATGGAAATTACTCAAGTAAAAGTGAAAGTCACCCAGTAAATACACTTAAGTAAAATTTAAAAGTATTTGTTCTAAATATACTTAAGATCAAAATAATATGTAATTGCTCAATATACTTAAACTTCTTCGGGATCGGTGTCCCTTCCACCGGGACGGTTAAGCTAAGTAGGCTAATGCGATTAGCATGAGTTGTAAGTCAAAGAACATTTCCCAGGACATAGACATATCTGATTTTGGCAGAAAGCTTAAATTATTGTTAATCTAACTGCACTGTCCAATTTACAGTAGCTATTACAGTGAAAGAATCCATGCTATTGTTTGAGAGATGCACAATTTTAAACATAAAAAGTTATTAATGAACAAATTAGACATATTTGGGCAGTCTTGACACAACGTTTTGAACAGAAATGCAATAGTTAATGGATCAGTCTAAAACGTTGCACAGAAACTGCACCTGGGCTCGATTAATACATTATGGCATTTCTCTTGCATTTCAAAGATGATGGTACAAAAAAGTACAAAAGAACGGTTGGTTTTTTCTTTGCATTATCTTTAACCAGATCTATTGTGTTATATTCTCCTACATTCCTTTCACATTTCCACAAACTTCAAAGGTTTCCTTTCAAATGGTACCAAGATATGCATATCCTTGCTTCAGGGCCTGAGCTACAGGCAGTTAGATTTGAGTATGTCATTTCAGGCGAAAATTGAAAAGAAAGAGGCGCTCCTTAAGAGGTTTAAGTATCAAAAGTAAAGTATTAATCAATTCAAATTCCTTCTATTAAGCAAAGCAGGCGGCACCATTGTTTTTTTTTTAAAATGTATGGATAGCCAGGGGCACACTCCAACACGGTAACATACTTACAAAAGATGCATTTGTGTTAATGAGTTCACCAGATCAGAGGCAAAAGGATGACCGTGGACATTCTCCTGATAAGTGTGTTGAATTGGACCATTTTCCTGGCCTGCTAAGCCTTCAAAATGTAACAAGTACTTTTGGGTGTCAGGTAAAATGTATGAAGTAAAAAGTACATCATTTTCTTTTGGAATTTAGTGCAAAAGTAAAAGTTGTCAAAAAATGAATAGTAAAGTAAAGTACAGATACCCCCCCAAAAAATGCTTAAGTAGTACTTTAAAGATATTTACTTAAGTACTTTACACCACTGCTACTTATTAAGACAGACAGTGGCGAACTTTGTTTTCTAGTTCAATTGAAGCTTTAGCTTTATGTTTGGTTCATGAAATAATATATATACATTTTTTAGATTTCATAAAATGGGATTAATTAATATCCTGTGAAATAACACATACTTAGACAATAGGCCTTTTTTCAATGTGCTATTAAAAATGTTATATTAATATTCTTGTACATTGTGGACAATTCTCTGATGTACAGTTGAAGTCGAAGTTTACATACACCTTAGCCAAATACATTTAAACTCAGTTTTTCAACAATTCCTGACATTTAATCCGAGTAACAATTCTCTGTTTTAGTCAGTTAGGATCAGCACTTATTTTTAAGAATGTGAAATGTCAGAATAATAGTAGAGAAATTATTTATTTCAGCTTTTATTTATTTCATCACATCTCAGTGGGTCAGAATTATTACACTCAATTAGTATTTGTAGCATTGCCTTTAAATTGTTTAACTTGTGTCAAACGTTTCGGATAGCCTTCCACAAGCTTCCCACATAACTTGGGTGATTTTGGCCCATTCCTCCTGACAGAGCTGGTGTAACTGAGTCAGATTTGTAGGCCTCCTTGCTCGCACATGCTTTTTCCAGTTTGCCAACAAATTTCTATAAGATTGAGTCAGGGTTTTGATGGCCATCCAGTACCTTGACTTTTTCTCTCTAAGCCATTTGCCACAACCTTGAAGTATGCTTTGGGTCATTGTCCATTTGAAGACCCATTTGCAACAGGCTTTATCTTCCTGACTGATGTCTTGAGATGTTGCTTCATATATCCACATAATTTTTTATTCCTCATGATGCCATCTATTTTGTGAAGTGCACCAGTCCCTCCTGCAGCAAAGCACTCTCACATCATGATGCTGCCACCCCCGTGCTTCACGGTTGGGATGGTGTTCTTCGGCTTGCAAGCATACCCTTTTTCCTCCAAACTAACGATGGTCATTATGGCCAAACAGTTCTATTTTTGTTCATCAGACCAGAGGAAATTCTCCAAAAAGTACAGTCTTTGTCCCCATGTGCAGTGCAAACCGTAGTCTGGCTTTTTTTTTGTGGTTTTGGAGCAGTGGCTTCTTCCTTCTGAGCAGCCTTTCAGATTATGTCAATATAGGACCGTTTTACTGTGGATATAGATACTTTTGTACCTGTTTCCTCCAGCATCTTCACAAGGTCCTTTGCTGTTGTTCTGGGATTGATTTGCACTTTCTCACCAACGTACGTTCATCTTTTGGAGACAGAACACGTTCTTTCCTAAACGGTATGACGGCTCGTTGTCCCATGGTGTTTATGCTTGCGTACTATTGTTTGTACAGATGAACGTGGTACCTTCAGGCGTTTGGAAATTGCTCCCAAGGATGAACCAGATTTTTGGATGTCCCAAAAAATTCTGAGGTCTTGGCTGATTTCTTTTGATTTTCCCATGATGTGCAAGCAAAGAGGCACTGGTTTGAAGGTAGGCCTTAGAATAACATCCACAGGTACACCTCAATTGACTCAATGATGTCAATTAGCCTATCAGACTCCTAAAGCCATGACATAATTTTCTGGAATTTTCCAAGCTGTTTAAAGGCACAATCAAGTTAGTGTATGTAAACTTTTGACCTGCTGGAATAATAAGTGAAATAATCTGTCTGTAAACAATTGTTGGAAAAATGACTTGTGTCATGCACAAAGTAGATGTCCTAACCGACTTCCCAAAACTATAGTTTGTTAACAAGAAATGTGTGGAGTGGTTGAAAAACGAGTTTTATTGATATGCACAATGAAGTTAGGATGTCACTGAAAATAACTCAAGGATTACATAAACATCACCCAGCTGATTGGTGGAGTGCTGCAGAGATGGTTGTCCTTCTGGAAAGTTCTCCCATCTCCACAGAGTATCTCTGGAACTCTGTCAGAGTGACCATCTGGTTCTTGGTCACCTCCCTGACCAAGGCCCTTCTCCCCCGATTGCTCAGTTTAGCCGGGCGAACAGTTCTAGAAAGAGTCTGGGTGGTTCCAAAGTTCTTCCATTTTAGAATGATGGAGGCCACTGTGTTCTTGGGGACTTTCAATGTTGCAGACATTTTTTGTACCCTTACCCAGATCTGTGCCTTGACACAATCATGTCTCGGTGCTCTACGGACAATTCCTTCACCTCATGACTTAGTTTTTACTCTGACATGCACTGTCTACTGTGGACAGTCCAATCAATTTAATTGACCACAGGTGGACTCCAATCAAGTTTTAGCAGCATCTCAAAGATGATCAATGGAAACAGGATGCACCTGAGCTCAATTTCGAGTCTAATAGCAAAGGGTCTGAATACTTATGTAAATGAGGAATTTCTTATTTGTGTTTCTAATACATATGCAAAAATGTATAAAAACCTGTTTTCGCTTTGTCATTATGGGTTGTTGTGTGTAGATTGATGAGGATTTTGTTTTCATTTAATCCATTTTAGAATAAGCTGTAATGTAAGAAAAGGTGGAACAAGTAAATGGGTCTGAATACTTTCCGAAGGCACTGTATGTGATTGTCCCACCTAGCTATCTTAAGAACAATGCACTAACTGTAGGTCACTCTGGATGAGAGCGTCTGCTAAATGATTAAAATGTTTTTAAAAATACAAAAGTTTGCATATGACACCGCTCTGGTCGGTCTCATCACCAATGGCGATGAATCCATGTACCGTGGAGATGTCGACGGGTTTGTGACCTCACAATAACCTGGAGGTCAACACAGGATTGTTCACTTCAGAAAACTACCCCCCCCCCTCTCCACCATTCCAGATTGATGGCTCAGCTGTTAATACGGCTGAATCATTAAAATTGCTCGGGACCATCATTTCCCACAGCGCAGCCCCTAGTGGGAGGACAACGTCCCAGTCCCTAGTGGGAGGACAACGTCCCAGCCCCTAGTGGGAGGACAACGTCCCAGCCCCTAGTGGGAGGACATCGTCGCAGCCCCTAGTGGGAGGACAACGTCTCAGCCCCTAGTGGGAGGACAACGTCCCATCCCCTAGCGTTAGGACAACGCCCCAGTCCCTAGTGGGAGGACAACGTCCCATCCCCTAGCGGGAGGACAACGTCCCATCCCCTAGCGGGAGGACAACGTCCCATCCCCTAGCGGGAGGACAACATCCCAGCTCCTAGCGGGAGGACACAACGTCCCATCCCCTAGCGGGAGGACAACATCCCAGCTCCTAGTGGGAGGACAACGTCCCATCCCCTAGCGGAGGACGACATCCCAGCTCCTAGCGGGAGGACCAACGTCCCATCCCTAGCGGGAGGACAACGTCCCAGCCCCTAGCGGGAGGACAACGTCCACCCAGGGGAGGACACCGTCCCGCCCTAGGCGGGAGGACAACGTCTCAGCCCCTAGCGGGAGGACAACGTCGCAGCCCTACGGGGGAAACGTCGCAGCCCCTAGCGTGAGACAACGTTCGGCAGCGCCCCTAGCGGGAGGACAACGTCCCATCCCCTAGCGGGGGGAGGACAAAGTCCCATCCCTAGCGGGAGGACAACGTCGCAGCCCCTAGCGGGAGGACAACGCTCGCAGCCCTAGCGGGAAGGACAAACATCGCAGCGGTCACCAAGAAGGCACACCAGCGAATATAAAAACGAATTCTCCCAGTCAATGCTGATCCGTTTTTTATGCATCAATCGCTTGGATCCCACTGCAAGGGCAAATGGCAACTCATTGTCCAGTCTGCAGAGAGGGTCATCGGCGACCACTTGCTCTCCATCGAGATCGTGCATGACTCCTGGAACCCGTGCAGGAAAGATAATCACCGACCCCTCCCAACCCTTCCTCCAAATATTCACCTCTGGCGAAAACCTCCCGCTACCTGAAAAGTTTGTTCCCTTGGGAACCGATGTGTCAGAACCTTACCTGCAGCTGTTTCCCCCTTAGTCAATAACAACAAACAAACTTCCTGCAGGTTGAGTTAAAAAACTGGCTTCTGGCAAACAGTTGTGGCAAACCTTTGGCCAATTTGTCGCATATTTGCGGCAAGCTCATATTTTCACATGCAAACTAGTTTTGTGGCAAACTGTTGCGATACATTTTGTGACAACTTGTGAATTTCTGGCAAGCAATTCTGGGAAATCAATTCTGGGAACTCAGTATCAGTATGTAAATTAGATCAGGTTTTTCGGTTACTGTGTGTATCTACACATAAACCAATTCACATAACTTTAAATTTACTGCTCAGAGGAAAAAAATTAAACCTTCTAATATTAAGTAAATATGTAAATAAATATATTACTGTGTTCAATGTCTTAAAACAGATAAAAAACCATGGTAATGAAGAAAGAGCAATATAAGATATTTCCCAATTTGTTTATGTATTTAATATGTTTATGTTTAATATGTTTATGTAATATGTTTGTGTTTAATATGTTTATGTAGATACAACATTTACATGAGAGAAATGTGTTGACCGTAGGCTGTTTAAAAGGGACAACTACAGAAATATTTACATGAGCAAAGTGTCACACCCTGGCCTTTGTTATATATATTTTCTTGATTAGTTTAGTTAGGTCAGGGTGTGACATGAGGGATGTTTGTGTGTTTTGTCTAGTTTAGGGTGTGTGTATTGTTTAGGGGGGTTTTGTAGTATGTATGGGGTTGGGTTCAGTGTAGGTGTTTAGAAAAGTCTATGGTTGCCTGATTTGGTTCTCAATCAGAGACAGCTGGTTATTGTTGTCTCTGATTGGGAGACATATTTAAGGCAGCCATAGGCTTTAGGTGTTTGTGGGTAATTGTCTATGTGTAGTGTTTG
>NW_019946457.1:0-3714 GCF_002910315.2 Salvelinus sp. IW2-2015 | reverse complement strand
GTGTTTTGTGGTCAAGCGACTATTTTCCTTAGTATAGCTTCCACGGTCGTGCTGTTTTGTTATTTTGTAGTTTGTGTATAGTGCTTCGTTTCGTGGGGTTTTCGCTACTTCTAATAACAGAAGACTGGTATTTCCTTCCAACACGTGAAGCGCCTTAGTGTCCCAGATCTCGGGATCTCTAGTGGCACAGCTAGCACTGCGATACAATGCCTCAGACCACTGCGCCACTCGGGAAGCCAAAGAATCRCTACTGTTGACCAATCGTCGACGAAGGGGCTCAGACTTCATCTACTGAACTTCGACTAGCTTCAAGAAAAAAGTGTGTCTGCTTGAAACAGCCGAAAAAAACACTTGCTGCCACTAGCTAAACCTGACATAAGTCCATGTGATACCAAAGAACCAGAAAGTATTTCACTTATATATATATATACAGTATATATACATAATTAATATTATATAAGCTTATATGGCAGCTAGTTACCATGTCATTACCATGTCATTGTAATACTCACTTTCCTACCAGACACTCAGGCCAGTGAGTATGATGGATTAGCTACAGTACATTACTTGGAATTTTACATTCACTTGTAACTAGTTGACATTAAGTTATTGAAAATCAAACATGAACTTCCTGTGAACTAGCTGCCATTTTATGCAACTGGAAAATGCAAAGTCTTAACAGTGGAGTGACAAAAGAGGTGTTCAACCTCTGGCAACTTAACGATAAACTTAAACTGGTACAACATTTCCACTGATGGTTGGCACAAATACAACATCTTTTAAACCTCCAAATATGCTAATTATCCACCGTCAGAACATTGTCTTCACCCAGGGATGGGCAAAAAAAATCGAAATTGAATTTACAAATAACAATGACAAAATAACATAAAGGTCATACGTATCAAAATAAACTACTAAATACAAGTATTTTGTATTTTAAAAATACTTTCATACATTTGCAAGTAGCAACAGCAATAGCATTCTCAGTAACAGTTACAGAAAAGTTATACTTATTATGATTGTGATATGTTGTCGTTTATCTACCTTAGATGAATGCTAACTAACTGTACTAACTGTACTAACTGTATACTGTATACTAACTAACTGTACTAACTGTATACTGTATACTAACTAACTGTACTAACTGTATACTGTATGCTACCTAACTGTACTAACTGTATACTGTATGCTACCTAACTGTACTAACTGTATACTAACTAACTGTACTAACTGTATACTGTATACTAACTGTACTAACTGTATACTGTATACTAACTAACTGTACTAACTGTATACTGTATACTAACTAACCTGTAGCTAACTAATATCTGTTACTAATAACTGTATTAACTGTATCTGTATATTAATAACATAACTGGTATACTGTGTGCTAACTACTTAAACTGTATAAGCTGAACTGTATACATGGTGATCTAACTACTGTACTAGTTTACTTAAATAAGAACTGTTACTACCGGGGTTGTTTTTCCACCTGTTTGTAGTGGTCCTAATGGCCCCGGCGACGCCGTTTTTGGGTGTGTTTCTAGCTCGGTCAGGCCTCTGATGGCCTAACTGTACTAACTGTATACTACTAACTAACTGTACTAACTGTATACTGTATACTAAACTAACTGTACTTAAGACTGTATACTTATACTACTGATCGGTGAGAGGTTTGAAAAACCTGGTACGTAAACACTGTATAATATAGTTTCTCTCTTCCTCTAACTTTTGCTATTGACTACACTGTGTAATTTTTAACTGGTACTTAAATACTAACTTTACTATTTCTCGCGAAACTGCCGTAATCTATGAACGAACTAAACTTGTACCAACATGATAAACCTAAACTGTATACTACTTATCGGTATAAATACTGAACCCCTTAAACTTGTACTGCTATATAAGGTGTACTAGGTCCTATAAACTGTTAAAGAAACATGTAAGCTACAAAAACGTAAGAAATAAGAAAAAGCTAACAAAAGTAAACATCACGCATAACGAGTTAGTGTCAATGCTCCTAGAATAACGGTGAAGTTAGCCAGTTTTGATATAATTAAAGCTGGTGTTGAAACTAGACTGTTATATAATACTTGATTACAGTTAGATTAGGTATTTACTAGAGACTGTCAGTTATAAGTAAACACAGGAGTGGATGTAGTATCGTAGAAAGACTAATCAGAGGATACGTTTGTTAGTTATACTAACCCAGGTAAATTAAACCCCGACCTACTGTATCCTATAAACATTACATAAAACATTAGTATACTAACCGGAGGGTTTAATGTATAGAAGGCTACTATTTTATAATATCCATAATAACGATCGTCTCTCCAGTATGGCAACCATCATTCTATAGGCTTATAACTGTACTAAGTACTAACTTTTAACTGTATAACTGTTTAATTTTAATTTATCTAACTTACATAACAATGTGATTCTAAGATTTAATGATAAGTCTCATACCAGACTGGGACGTAACTACAACTCATATACTTGTATATGCTGGTATACTTGAACTAAACTTGTTATCTAACTGGTAACTGTCGTACGTGTATAAATTATAGCAACTAGGTATGGCCCTGAACGGTGATGGGTAACTGATAACTGTAATAAGCCGTAGCTAACACTAGTTAATAAGACTAGAATGTAAGGTTTAAATCTACGAACTGTCTGGAGTATACTCCATAAAACTCTGTCATAATCTCTCCAGCGTTGGAGTAATACTATGAAAACTGGAGGGCGGTAAACTTGGGTAAGCCTTGCACTGATTAATGTCTTGTTTTAACTGGTTCAGTCAAACAAAATACGTCGATTGGAGTACGCCGTAACTAGGAGGTCTTAACTGTGATATAGGAAAGCTAGATGATGTACGTAGAGACTAACTGGTAACTAACAAAGGGTGTAACTAACGATGTAAGCCTCGAAACAAACACATAATTATAGCATGTTTTATCATACAGCTAGTAATTGATCACACCAGATACCTCAACGTTAAAAACATGATTTAGCTGGTGAAATCTTATGTTTGTTTATTCGACGGTGAATTCTTTGTTGTATTATTGGTTTGACATGAGTCTGAAGTGGTGTTTTATAGTATTTGCTTTATAATCTTTTAGATTGTTAGTTATTTCTAGTGTTATTTTAGTGATACTTCAGGTTAATGCTAGTACTTTGGTCGCTGACTTATCAGATTGGTGCTTTGAGCTGTTATACGGGCTCGTTCAAAACACTCTGTATACCAACTAGTAATCAAGGATTTAGGTGGTGATCAGTAGTCTAAGTGTGGAACGGAAACTTGGAAGTCAGGTGTAGCTGCTCTTGATGCACACAGGACGGTGGATAGATGCTGTGAAACAGATAATATCATCGCCATTCTAAAGCAACGTGAAAACAATAAACAGAGCGATCGTATTCTGTTAGTAGTAGCTGTTAGAAGCTAGGTACTTCTGGTTATTGAGAGATGAGGCCATTTAGGTTTAGGAAGCTATATTGTATGAGCAGAATGTATAACTTGTAAGTATCTTAGTAGACATGTTACTTTAACGTGTAGTTCTCGAAATCTTGGTGTAATACGGTTACTTGTATCTCAAAGCCAGAATAAAAGTGGCATCTGAAAGACCTGTAACTGTACTAGAACTGAGTGTAGTAGAGCTGTTGATGTTTGGTAATGGTATTGCTAAGCGCTGGTACTTACTGAAACTGTTGGTATAC
>NW_019946456.1:45400-57838 GCF_002910315.2 Salvelinus sp. IW2-2015 | reverse complement strand
CTCCCTCCTCTTCCTTTCCCCTTTCTCTCTCCTTCAGCCACACCTCTCCGCCTGCTCCTCTCTCTGTATCTGCCTCTCTTTCTCCCCTCTCTCTCTCCCTCCTCTTCCTTTCCCCCTTTTCTCTCTCCTTCCGCCACACCCTCTCCGCCTGCTCCTCTCTCTGTATCTGCCCTCTCTTTCTCCCCTCTCTCTCTCCCTTCTCTCAATTTCCCCTTTCTCTCGCCATCCCTCTCTCCCACATTCTCCCCTTCCCTTCCCTCCCATCCCTCCCTCCCTCCCCCTCCCTCCATCCCTCTCTCTGCTGTGACTGTCATACCATAGCAGTGTTTGCAGGTTGTTACTGCGTCATCATTGTTGTGGCTACAGAGAGACTGGAAAGAAAGACAAGGATAAGAATAGAATTCAACTTTGCTTCTCTTCTCTCTCTCCTGCCCCTCTCTCTCTCAATTTCAATTCCATTTAAGGCCTTTATTGACATGGGAAACATATGTTTACATTGCAAATAGTTAATGTACAAAAGGGAAAAATAATTAACATAAATATGAGTGTATTTACAACAGTGTTTGTTCTTCTCTCTCTCTCTGCCTCTCACTCAATTCAATTCAATTAAATTGACTTTATTGACATGGCAAGCATTATTACTTACATTGTCAAAGTATACATATCGAAAAATAAAAATAAAATATATATGTATATATATACAAAATATATATATATATTTATATATAAATAAATGGTGGGACCATCAGCAATAATAATAGTAGTAGTGGACATGGGATTACCATTAACAACAACTACAACCACAATATTAATCAGAACAACAATACATTAAAGCAATGGTAGTAGACCAGTGTCAACATGACTGAGAAGACACATGACCTGGTGTGAAAGACAAAACAAAACATGATGGGAAATATTATCAACATTACTTTGTACTTTTCACTGGCTGTCCCTCAGGTTGTGGCAGGAGGACACATATTTGGCTGCCAAAACTGCGCATTTTGGCTTTTCACCCAATAATATTTGATTTTTTATTCATCTTTTATAGTTTCAAATTCTTTGTATTGAATTATAATTTTGGGAAAGTAATATTCTCATAGGTCTGAGTATTTGTCACAGTGTARTAGGAAATRCASCTCTGTCTCTACCTCTCCCCTGGAGCAGAGTGAGCACAGCCTGTCCTCTCTGGGCAGCCAGGTTTGTCTGTGACGACCGGTCTCTATAGCCAGACTGTGCTCACTGAGTCTGTACCTAGTCAATGCTTTCCTCAGTTTTCTATCAGTCACAGTGGTCAGATAGTCTGCCACCATGTACTGTCTGTTTAGAGCCAAATAGCATTGAAGTTTACTTTGATTTTTTGTGGTGTCTTTCCAATTTTGTGATGATTTGGTTGGGCCAGATTTTCTGAGGGCTGTCCTGAGGCTCTATGGGGTTGGTTTGGGTTGGTGAACTGAGCCTCAGAACCAGCTGGCTGAGGGGACTCTTTGGTTTCATCTCTTGACATTGTAGAGCTGTGTGATGGAATGTTTTAGGGTCACTTGTTTTTAGATGGTTGTAAAATTTGATGGCTCTTTTTTCTATTCGAATGAGGAGGTCTCTCTCTCTCTCTCTCTCTCTCTTTCTTATTTTGTCTCACACTTCATTTCTTAGCAACAGGTCAAACAATTGACTCCAATTTAGTTCAGCATGTCTTGTTGCTTTTTTAATGTCACAACTTTCTTTCTTACCTCAGTGCCAGGTCATTTTAACTTCACATCTCATCATTAAAACACAAGCTGATGGTTTTACCTGCATGTGTGTGTGTGTGTGCAGTATATATCATGAATATGGATGATATATGTTCAAATGATTCATTCCCTAGATGGTGATGCTAGTATATGGAGTATATGTGTTCAAATGATTCATTCCCTAGATGGTGATGGTAGTATGTCACGACTTTCGCCGAAGTTGGTCCCTCTCCTTGTTCGGGTGGCGTTCAGCGGTCGACGTCACCGGCCTTGTAGCCATCGCCGATCCACTTTTCATTTTCCATTTGTTTTGTCTTTGTTTTACACACCTGGTTTCAATTCCCCAATTACATGTTCATTATTTAACCCTCTGTTTTCCCCATGGTTTTTGTGCGTGTTTGTTTATTGTATTTCAGTCCGTTTGTGCGGGCTTGGTAACTCTACATGTACTTGGTATTTTGAGTAAAGTTACTTTTAATACTCATCTCTGCTGTCCTGCGCCTGACTCCTCTGCACCAGCTACACCCAGACTGTGTACAGATATTAGACTGATGGGGAGATGGGTAATGTGGTGTGGGGATTTTAATTGGTTGATAGTATGCTCTGGGGAGGGTTACGGATAGAGGTCGACCGATTATGATTTTTTTCAACGCCGCGAGACCGATAACCAAAAAAAGTCGATTAACCGATTAAATCGGCGGATTAAAAAAAAAAAAAGTAATAATGGACAATTAAACCAATACTGAGCATGAACACTTATTTTAACTTAATATATACGGTCAATAAAATCAAGTTTAGGCCTTCAAGGAAATAATGAATAAATGTTCAATTTGGTTTATATAATGCAAAAACAAAGTGTTGGAGAAGAAAGTAAAAGTGCAATATCCGCCATGTAAGAAAGCTAACGTTTCAGTTCCTTGCTCAGAACATGAGAACATATGTGTAGTAACCTGGTATATTTATGTTGACCAATAGATGGCAGTATTGACTCAAGACGGGGGTTTGCTTCCCGCTATCCGTAGCTATTTCCTATGTCTGCCTATTTAACTAGGATTAAGAAAGCTTCAGGTAGTTTAAGCCAGGTGCATAAAATAATGTAAATCTAAGTTACAATTAAATACTAAACCGTACGTAAGTCTCATGAGTCGTAATTCTAAGAAGCCTTTAAGGATACTACAATATGTGTCACGGTTTTCTTCCTGGGATGACCAAAATGCAGCGCGGCTAGTGTTCAACATGTTTAATTAGACAAATAAATGGTAACACTAATACAAATAACAAAATAACAAATGTGAAAACCGAGACAGCCCTATCTGGTGCAGACAAAACACAGAGACAGGAAACAATCACCCACAAAATCCCAACACAAAACAAGCCTCCTATATATGATTCTCAATCAGGGACAACGATTGACAGCTGCCTCTGATTGAGAACCATATTAGGCTGGACACAGAAACAGACAAACTAGACACACAACATAGAATTCCCACCCAGCTCACGTCCTGACCAACACTAAACAAGCAAAACACATAAGAACTAAGAACTATGAACACATAAGAACTATGGTCAGGACGTGACAATATGTAAGCTGGTGGTTTCTTTTAACATGAGTCTTCAATATTCCCAGGTAAGAAGTTTAAGGTTGTAGTTATTATAGGAATTATAGGAATTATAGGACTATTTCCCTCTATATCATTTGTATTTCATTAACCTTTTATGGCTGCCATCCCGCTACCGGTATGATATGGCTACAGCGAGTGAAAGTGCAGGGCGCAAAATTCAAAAAACAGAAATCTCATAATTAAAATTCCTCAAACATAGATTTGTCTTATATCATTTTAAAGGTTATCTTGTTGTTAATCCCACCAAAATGGCCAAAATGTCCGATTTCAAATAGGCTTTTCAGCGAAAGCATTACAAACTATTATGTTAGGTCACAACAAAACCACAATTAACACAGCCATTTTTCCAGCAAAAGATAGCTTTTGCAAAAAACAGAAATAGAGAAAATTAATCACTAACCTTTGATTATCTTCATCAGATGACACTCATAGGACTCCATGTTACACAATACATGCATGTTTTGTTTGATTTAAGTTCATATTTATATAAAAAAATATATATATATAAAAAAATATATATATATATATAAAAAAATCGGAGTTTACATTGGCGCGTTAGATTCACTAGTTGCAAAAACATCAAGTGATTTTGCATAGCCACATCGTTTCACATCGTTTCAACAGAAATACTCATAAATATAGATGATAATACAAGTTATACACATGGAATTATAGATAAACCTCTCCTTAATGCAACTGCTGTGTCAGATTTAAAAAAGAATTCATGTAAAAATAAACCATGCAATAATCTGAGACGGAGCTCAGAACAATAGCCAAAATAGCCGCCATGTTGGACTCAACAGAAACCAGAAAATACATGATAAATGTTTCCTTACCTTTGATGAATTCATCAGAATTCATCCCAGGAATCCCAGGTCCACAATAAATGCTTGATTTGTTCGATAATGTCCGTTATTTATGTCCAATTAGCTACTTTGGACATGTTTACCAAACGCCCTAAAGTCACAAAGCGCGTCCACTATAACGTGACGAAATGTCCAAAAGTTCCGTTACAAGGCAGTTAACCCACCGTTCCATGGCCGTCATTGAAAATAAGAATGTGTTCTTAACTGACTTGCCTAGTTAAATAAAGGTAAAAATAAAAACCGAAAGTCGACTGGTCTTTAAGAAGAAAATAAAAATATTTTTTTTTAATCGGGAAATCGGCGCCCAAAAATACCGATTTCCGATTGTTATGAAACAGTAGGAAATAAATCTAATTGTATTGGTCACATAAACATGGTTCCGACTATGCAGTAACATCTTACAAGTAATCTAACAATTTCACAACAACTACCTAATACACACAAATTTAAAGGGATGAATGAAAATATGTACATATAAATATATGGATGAGCGATGGCCGTGCGGCATAGGCAAGATGCAGTAGATGGTACACAGTTTGATGGCCTTGAGATAGAAGCTGTTTTTTCAGTTTCTCGGCCCCTGTTTTGATGCACCTGTACTGACCTCGCCTTCTGGATGATAGCGGGGTGAACAGGCAGTGGCTCGGGTGGTTGTTGTCCTTGATGATCTTTTTGGCCTTCCTGTGACATGGTGCTGTAGGTGTCCTGGAGGGCAGGTAGTTTGCCCCCGGTGATGCGTTGTGGCACGACTCACTACCCTCTGGAGAGCCTTACGGTTGTGGGGCGGAGCAGTTGCCCGTACCAGGCGGTGATACAGCCCGACAGGATGCTCTCGATTGTGCATCTGTAAAAAGTTTGTGAGTGTTTTTGGTGACAAGCACAATTTCTTCAGCTCCTGAGGTTGAAGAGGCGCTGCTGAGCCTTCTTCACCTGCTGTTGTGTGGGTGGACCAATTCAGTTTGTCTGTGATGTGTTCGCGAAAGAATTAAAACTTTCCACCTTCTCCCAGTACTGTCCCGTTGATGTGGATAGGGGGTTGCTCTCTGCTGTTTCCTGAACGTCCACGATCATCTCCTTTGTTCTGTGACGTTTGAGTTTGTAAGTTATTTTTTCCTGCCCACCACACCCGAGGGCCCTCACCTCCTCCCTGTAGGCCGTCTCGTCGTGTTTGGTGTATCAAGCCTACCACTGTAGTGTCATCTGCAAACTTGATGATTGAGTTGGAGGCGTGCATGGCCACGCAGTCGTGGTGAACAAGGATACAGGAGGGGCTGAGAACGCACCCTTGTGGGCCCAGTGTGAGGATCAGCGGAGTGGAGATGTTGTTACCTACCTCACCACCTGGGGCGGCCCGTCAGGATGTCCAGTACCCAGTTGCACAGGGCGGGTTGAGACCCAGGGTCTCGAGGTAACTTCATAGGGTAGATGGGACGGATAGCCTGTAGCGTAACTGTATAGCCAGTGGTGTGTGTGTGTGTGGTGTGTGTGTGCTGTGTGTGTGTGTGTGCTGTGATGTGTGTGTGTGTGGTGTGTTGTGTGTGGTGTGTTGTGGTGGTTGCTGTTGTGTGTGTGTGTGTGGTGTGTGCGCAGCATCGTTGATGTCTTGCAAGACTTATGTCAAGCCTTCCCCAGAAACCTGTCCATCGATGAGAAGCTCCAGAATCCCAGCATCAAAACAATACAACAACCAACAACCAACTGGTTTGTTTTGCTGATATCTTGTGTGTCTACAACTTCAAATTTTTTTTAGTTTTTTTGTTTATGAGGGGAAAAACAGTTTTGCTACCGGTAATGGACTGAGTTAGCATTCCGTTATGGAGTTATTGGATTTTCAACTGCTGGGGAAGGGCTACAAACGTTTTGTGACAACTTCTACACAAGCCCTACCCTGTTTACAGAGCTGGGGCAGTGGGAGGTGTGGGCTTGTGGCACCATTCGGACCAACAGAGCTTTCCAAACACCAAGGTAAATGCCTAAGTGGGCTGAGCGGGGTACCATGAGATGGATCCGTGAAGATGGCCTGCTCTTTGTGAAGTGGATGGATACCAGAGAGGTGGTCATGTGCACAACTATCCACAAGTCCTTCAGTGGACCACCCAAAAAAATGTCCCCATTCCAGCTGCTGTGAAGGACTACAACAAGAGCACGGGAGGTGTGCACCTGTCAGACGCACTGATAGGATACTACAATGTGGACCTGTCAGATGCGCTGATAGGCAACTATAATGTTCTCCACAAGACCATGAAATGGTACAAGACATTTTTTTATCATTTCATTGACATTGCTGTGGTGAATGCCTTCATCCTCCAGAAGGAAAATGGCCAAGAGCTGTGGAGAGCCCCCCAGCCTTCAAGGAGCTGCTCATCCAGGAAGTCCACTGTAGCACCTTAGGTCCCCTCTAACTTTGTCCCTTCTGCTCCAACCAACCAGATTCATCTCTGCATGCATGAATGTGCCTCAGGGCAAAAAGGGCACCGTAGGGAGACGTCGTTGTGCCCTTTGTCACAGGAAATGCCCCATCACCTGCACCACCTGTTCAGTAAGCCTCTGCTTTACAGCAGAAAAGAGACTGCTATGGGCCATGGCACCAGCAGCACAATATTATGTAGAGGATTGAGGGTCTTCACAATATTGTAAATAGAAAATGTGTAAATAGTTACCCTTGTTATTTTGATATATTTTTTGTGTTAGAATAGCATTTATGTATTTTGTATATAGTTATTTGGTTCAAAATGTATCACTGTACAAATTCGGAAGTTATCTGTCTAAAAACTTTGCTCAGCTATTGGTGCCACCTTATGTTCTGCATTCAAATCATCCACAGTATCATATCTGTATTCTTGGCTGTTCTTGGTCATTTGAAAGATGATGCAGCAACAATAAAAAAACAGAAAACGTATGTTTATTTCCTTGTATTTTCTTCTACCAGATCTATTGTGTTATATTCTCCTACATTCAATTCACATTTCCACAAAGTTCAGAGTGTTTCCTTTCAAATGATACCAAGAATATGCATATCCTTGCTTCTGGGCCTGAGCTACAGGCAGTTAGATTAGGGTATGTCTTTAGGCGGAAATTGAGAAGGGGGGCTTACCCTGAAGAAGTTAATGATGAGTTTGGAAGGTACTATGGTGTTAACTAAATGCTGAGCTGTAATCGATGAACAGCATTCTCACATGGGTATTCCTCTTGTCCAGATGGGTTAGGGCAGTGTGCAGTGTGGTTGCGATTGCGTCGTCTGTGGACCTATTGGGTCGGTAAGCAAATTGGAGTGGGTCTAGGGTGTCCGGTAGGGTGGAGGTGATATGGTCCTTGACTAGTCTCTCAAAGCACTTCATGATGACGGAAGTGAGTGCTACGGGGCGATAGTTGTTTTGCTCAGTTACCTTTGTTTTCTTGGGAACTGGAACAATGGTGGCCCTCTGTTCTGCCTGCAGCTATGGAACCCTGACCTGCTACACCGCTACATTGTTCCAGTTCCCATGAAAGCTAATTCGATATGCTGATAAAATTTAGGTTGCCTTGTTGTCAGATTAGCCTGTTGTCAGAAATCCCCAGCTACAATAAATGCAGCCTCAAGATATGTGGTTTCCAGTTTACATAGAGTCCAATGAAGTTCTTTCAGGGCGAGGTATCTGCTTGGGGGGAATATACTGTGATTATAATCGAAGAGAATTCGAAGAGAATTCTCTTGGTAGATAATGCGGTCGTTTGATTGTAAGGATGTTTGTTTCTGTCGGCTCGATGTGTGAAGAAACCGGGTGGCTGTACCGACTCTGATAACATATCCCGAGTTAGCCATGTTTCCGTGAAACAGAGAATGTTACAATCTCTGATGTCTCTCTGGAAGGCAACCCTTGCTCGAATTTCGTGTACCTTGTTGTCAAGAGACTGGACATTGGTGAGTAGTACACTCGGGAGCAGTGAGCGATCTACGACCAGAAGAAGAAGCTCTGTCTGCGGCGGCGTTGTTTTGGGTCGCCTACTGGGATCCGATCCATTGTCCTGGGTGGTGGTCCAAACAGAGGATCCGCTTCAGGAAAGTCGTATTCCTGGTCGTAATGTTGGTAAGTTGACGTTGCTCTTATAACCAATAGTTCCTCCTGGCTGTATGTAATAAGACTTAAGATAACAGTGTAAGAAATAATACATTAAAAAACAAAATACTGCATAGTTTCCTATGCTGCTTTATAATATATATATATAATATAGTTTCCTAAGAACGCGAAGCGAGGCGGCTGTCTCTGTCAGTGCCATAGTGGGTTCAAGATAACAGAAGTAGCAGAAACACAATAAAACAATTATGATCCACATGAGTGACATATGGTATCAAGGGCCATTGAAAAAATCAGCTAAACTGAACTGTTGGTTGTTGATGAACAAGTTGTTGATGAACAATTTAGATGTTACAATGTACAACTTCTCACCAGTGATATAGATAATTCTTTCTACCACAAAGATACATCTACCTTATCAGTTTGTGGTTTCCATCAAGGTGCCATAACAAGTTTGGTCCAGCAACACGGTATGACCTTCTATGCAGCCTCTGTTGACACGATATGCTGTCCCTCACTCTGCGTCTCTGCATCCGGAGTCCTTAATTGTGCTCGAACAGCCTCCGGTCCAAGTTTGTCGTTCCCAGCTACCAAGTCCTTAATTTTTTCATCCAGAGCAAAGTTTGACATGTCACGATATAACAAATTGAAGTGTATGGAAAGAAAGAGTAACAATGGAGTATCATTTTAAAGTCCTGTCTTGATAGTAGTCATTCTAAATTGTTTGATTGGTGAGAAACTGGAAACTCTAAAGTCTTTCCCAAGCACAACTGACCTTAGACAACGTTTGTAAAATGTAAAATTGAGCAGAAGGCAGTTTTGTTGTTCGTTTATTTGTTTGTAACTTATTTTTGACTTATTTTGTACATAATGTTGCCGTTATCTTATGACCGACAATAACTTCTAGACATCAGGACTGTGATTACTCACCAAGGACTGGCAGAATCTTTTTTCTTCTTTCACGGAGCCCGATGCGGAGGATACCACCGAACCCAGTGATCTGCGTGAAGCGTAGAACTGGCCGGTGGGCAGGCTGCCTTCTGAGAAGTCGAAGGCGATTGAATAAACCCCCACTTCCCTCAACTCTGCTAGCAATTGTGCAATCTTTGGACAATAAAATTGATGAGTTATGTGGAAGATTAAACTACCAACGGGTCATTAAAAACTGTAACATCTTATGCTTCACTGAGTCATGGCTGAACGACGACAACATCAACATACAGCTGGCTGGTTATACGATGGACCGGCAGTATAGAACAGCGGCGTCTGGTGGGGTGGCGGTCAATGTATTTTTGTAAACAACAGCTGGTGGACGGTATCTAAGGAAGTCCAGTCAAGCATCGTGACACATCTGTATTCTTTGTCCACAGTCAGAGGCTGGCACTATGGAGCGAACGGAATACGCCATGCCTCGATGTCCAGGGGGGGCGGAGGAACATAGTGACACATCTACAAAAGGAAGCACAGCCGAGAGCTGCCCAGTGACATGAGCCTACCAGACGAGCTAAACTACTTCTATGCTCACTTCGAGGCAAATGTCACTGAAACATGCATGAGAGTACCAGCTGTACCGGAGGACTGTGTGATCACGCTCTCCGCAGCCGATGTGAGTAAGACCTTTAGACAGGTCAACACTCACAAGGCCGCAGGGCCAGACGGATTACCAGTACTGCAAGCATTCGCTGACCAACTAGCAAGTTCACTGACATTTTCAACCTCTCCCTGTCCAAGTCTGTAATCCCAACATGTTTTTAGTTGACCACCATAGTGCCTGTGCCTGTGAACACTAAGGGAACCTGCCTAAATGACTACTGACCCATAGCACTCACGTCTGTAGCCATGAAGTGCTTTGAAAAGCTGGTCATGGCTCACATCAATACCATCATCACAGAATCCCTAGACCCACTTCAATTTACATACCGCACCAACAGATCCACAGATGATGCAATCTCTATTCCACTCCACACTGCCCTTTCCCACCTGGACAAAAGGAACACCTATGTGAGAGTGCTATTCATTGACTACAGCTCTGCGTTCAACACCATGGTGCCCTCAAAGCTCATCAATAAGCTAAGGACCCTGGGACTAAACACCTCCCTCTGCAACTGGATCCTGGACTTCCTGATGGGCCCATGGGCCACCCCCAGGTGGTGAGGGTAGGTAGCAACACCACATACGCCACGCTGATCCTCAACACAGGGGCCCCTCAGGGTGCATGTTCAGCCCCCTCCTGTACTCCCTGTTCACTCATGACTGCATGGCCAGGCACGACTCCAACACCATCATTAAATTTGCCAATGACACAAACAGTGGAGCCTGATCACCGACAACAACGAGACAGCCTATAGGGAGGAGGTCATAGACCTGGCCGTGTGGGTGCCAGGACAACACCTCTCCCTCAATATGATCAAGACAAGGATCTGACAAAGGATCTGATTGTGGACTACAGGGAAAAGAGAGACCGAGCACGCCCCCATTTCTCATCGACGGGCTGTAGTGGAGCAGGTTGAGAGCTTCAAGTTCCTTGGTGTCCACATCACCAACAAACTAACATGGTCAAGCACACCAAGACAGTCGTGAAGCGGGCGCGACAAAACCTATTCCTCCTCAGGAGACTGAAAATATTTGGCATGGGTCCTCAAATTCCTCAAAGATTCTACAGCTGCACCATCGAGTGCATCCTGACTGGTTGCATCACTGCCTGGTATGGCAACTGCTCGCTCTGACTGCAAGGCACTACAGAGGGTAGTGTGATATAACCTAGTACGTCACCTGGCCAAGCTTCCTGCCATCCAGGACCTCTATAACAAGGCGTGTGTCAGAGGAACGTCTATAAAAAAATATCAAAGACTCCAGCCACCACTGGTCATATGACGGTTCTCTCCCCACACGGCAAGCGGTACCGGGGCACCTAGTCTTGGTCCAAGCAGGATTTTAACCTCTACTTCATCACCATCCTCACCCTCATCAGTAAAAAAGCTGGACTAGCATAGCCTAGCATAACGCCACAAGTTAAATACTAGCATATAAATATCATGAAATCACAAGTCCAATACAGCAAATGAAAGATACCACATCCTGTGGAATCCAGCCACATTTCCAATTTTTAAAATCGTTTTACAGCGAAAACACAATATGTATTTCTATTAGCTAACCACAATAGCAAAAGACTCAACGCCTATTTTCACAATTTTTTTACCGCATAGGTAGCTATCACAAAACCGACCAAATGAGAATATAATTAGTCACTAACTAAAGAAAACAAACTCATCAGACTGGACAGTCTTATAAACATTTATACAATAAATCTATGTTTGTTCGAAAAATGTTGCATATTTGAGTATAAATCATAGTTTACATTGCGAGTACAATCACAAATGCACCGAAGCAGCAAGAATAATTACAGAGAGCAACGTGGAAATACCTCAAATACTCCATCATAAAACATTTATGAAAAAATACGATGGTTTGTACAGCAAATGAAAAGATCAAACATCTTGTGAATCCAGACAAATATTTCATATTTTTAAGTGTTTTACAGCAGAAACACAATATAGCATTATATTAGCTTACCACAATAGCCAAACACACAACCGCATTCATTCCACCGTAAAGTAGACGATCGCCAAAAAAAACAGCAAAAGATATAAAATTAATCACAACCTGACCAAAACTCATCAAAGATACAGTCCTATAACATCGAGTTATACAATACACTTATGTTTTGTTCGAAAATTGTGCATATTTGGAGCTGCAAACCTGGTTATACATTGGTGAATATGTAGCATCGAATTCACCAGAATCTCCGGAAAATTTTGGACAGTCACCTAATCTAATCAAAGAACTCATCATAAAACTTTACTAAAAAAGAACATGTTGAGACAAGCAAATGAAAGATACACTAGTTCTTAATGCAATCGCCGTGTTAGAGTTTTTAAAAATAACTTTACCATAACAAACACTCTTCTTTATAGCGAGACCAGCCCCGCAAAATAGGAACTTAAGGACAGAAACCAATCCCATCCAAAAAAAATTCACTGCACCCAGAGGCATCCCTCAAACATGATTTAGGAGCTACACGATTATGTGATCCAACAGCAAGATATAAATACGAAATGTAACTATTCATCTATATATAATATTGGATCGTGTATCTCTCTCTGGCTTT
>NW_019946456.1:34813-45375 GCF_002910315.2 Salvelinus sp. IW2-2015 | reverse complement strand
ATGAAAGATAAACATCTTGTGAATCCAGACAAATATTTCATATTTTGTAAGTGTTTTACAGCAGAAAACACCAATATAGCATTATATTAGCTTACCACAATAGCCAAACACACAACCGCATTCATTCACCGTAAAGTAGCGATCGCCAAAAAAAACAGCAAAAGATTATAAAATTAATCACTAACCTGACCAACTGTCATCAGATGACAGTCCTATAACATCAGTTATACAATACACTTATGTTTTGTTCGAAAATGTTGCATATTTTTGAACTGCAAACTCTGTTATACATTGGTGAATATGTAGCATCGATTGCACCAGAGAATTCGCCGGAAAATTTTGGACAGTCACCTAATTTCTAATCAAAGAACTCATCATAAAACTTTACTAAAAAAGACATGTTGGACAGCAAATGAAAGATACACTAGTTCTTAATGCAATCGCCGTGTTAGAGTTTTTAAAAATAACTTTACCATAACAAACAGCTTACTTATAGCGAGACAGCCGGCAAAAGAGAGAAAATACGAACTAAAACATTTTCCACAGAAATACATAAATAACATCATAAATGGTCTTACTTTTGCTGGCTTCCATCAGAATCTTGTACAAGGAGGTCTTTGTTCCAGAATAATCGTTGTTTGGGTTTTTAGAATGTCCTCTTCTCCTGCTCAAATTAAGCAACCTTAGTAGCCAAGTGGCGCGAAATGTCCATCTTCACCTAAGCGCAGAGGAACGGAGAAAACTCCCAACAAACCTTCCCGAAATTAAACGTTGAATAATCGTGACAATAAAACTATATTTGAAAAACTATACTATTACGATGATTACTATTCCACATGTATCAGAAAAAAATCAAAGCCCGGAAGATATTAGCCGTCGTATACCGAACGCTTTCAGAAGCCAATGCTGATGTTCCTTACCCGCACCTTGCTAGACAAGATGGAAATATTTGGCCACGTCATTCCAAGAGCTCTTGTTCGACCCTCAGATCAAGCGTATTACACCCCATTCCACCTCCCACCTGCCTGTTGACACTATGGAAGGCGTATTTGAAGTGCATGTATATCCATAGATTTCAAGCAAATCGAACTAGAGCCTGGGAACAGAGCCTCGATTTCAGAGTTTTCAATTCTGTTTAAGGAGTTTGGCTGCCAAATGAGTTCTGTTTACTCACGATTAATTTCAAACGGTTTTTTAGAACTTGAGAGTGTGTTTTCATATCCAACTAGAATAATAATATTGCACTATTGTACGATTCTAGAAATAGGAGTACGAGGCAGTTTAATTTGGCACGATCTTTTACAAAGTTGAAAACAGCGCCCATTATTGACAAGAAGTTAACAGCTTTTCTACCCCCAAGCCATTAAGGCTCCTGAACATCTAGTCAAATGGTTTCTACCCAGACTATATTTGCATTGCCCCCCCCCCTCGCTCCCCACACCCATGCCACTTCCCCTGTTGTCATCTCTGCCACAGCACGTTTAAATTAACTTCTACTACATGTTACGTACTATTCACAGACTAAAAGCCGGTTCTGCCCCCCCACAAAAAAACATGACGCACTGTACGCACACCCCTGAAATATTGTTATTCTTTACTGCTGCTCTTTAATGTCCTTGTTACTTTATCTCCTTATTTTTATCCCGCTAATTTTTTTAAACTGCAACTGCTGGGTTGATGGGCTCGTAAAGCATTTCACTGTTGTATTCAGCGCGGTAGTGAACTAAGATAGAAATTTGATTTGACTGTGGGTAAAGGGCTGTCGCTTCTCCTCATCCTCAGACTGAGGAGAGGAGAGAAGGATCATCAGACCAAAATGCAGCTTCAGGGAAATAAGCCATCCTTATTATTTACAACGACATGGCAACACGAAACACAAAACACATTTTCAAAATTTACAAAACGAATGGGAAACGACGTCGACGCAAACCTGACATAAACTTACATAACTAAACCATAAAACTCACGGACAGAACCAGAACGACATCAAAATGAAACAGAACAGCCAAACAGTCCCGTATGGTATCTGACACGACACAGACACGTCGACCGAAATCACCCACAAAACAAAACAGTGGACACACCCTACCTAAATATGACTCTTAAATTAGATGAGAAACGCAAAACACCTGCCTCTAATAAAGCCATTACCAGGCACCACAAACCAACATTAGAAAACCAGATAACAACAAGAGCTGCCCACCCAAAACACATGCCCTGACCAAAACACATAACAAAAACAAATTTTTAAAACAGGTCACGGTACCGTTAACAGAACCCCCCCTCAGGTGCCGAACGACGGGGCGCAACCACACCAATAGTCCAACGGGAGGTTCTGGGGGGCAGTTACCACGGTGTGGCTTCCGGCCTCTGGACGCTTGTTCCCCACACCACCATAGTCATACTCCCCGCTTCTGTTTCCCCTCCATTGACCACCCTTAAAACTAACATCCCCAGATGAAGGAGTAGGAGAATAGGGCAGCACCGGACAAGGGGCAGCACCGGGACCAAGGGGCAGCACTGGGACAAGGGCAGCACCGGCAAGGCAGACCCGACAAGGCAGCACCGGGACAAGGGGCAGCACCCGGGAACAAAGGGGCGAGCCACCGGAGGGCCACGACAATGGGCCGCCCACCGACAAGGAGCAGGGAAGGGCAGCACCGGGACAAGGAGGGCAAGCACCGGCAAGGGGCAACCGGGGACAAGGGGGCAGCAACCGGACAAGGGGCAGCCACCGGGACAAGGCAGACCGGGACAAGGGGCGAGCACGCGACAAGGCAGAGACAAAGTCGGGACAGCACCGGGACAAGGGCAAGCCACCGACGCAGGCAACCGGAACAACGCCAGACAACCCCAACCCGACAAGAAAAAAAAAAGTAAAAAAGAAAACACAACCAAAAAGAAAAGGACACAACCCGGACAAGGGGGCAGTCCCGGCTGCAAATATACTTCTGGCCAGATCCTGCTGAGGGACTCTTATGGCCAGATCCTGCTGAGGGACTCGGCCGATCCTGGGCTGGAGGGGACTCTGTTGGCAGATCCTGCGCCTTGAGGACGTCTGCAGAATCCTGCGCTGAGGGACTCATGGCAACCTGCCTGAGCTGAGGGACTCTGGCAGATCCTGGCTGAGGCGACCTCTGCTAGATCCTGGCGTGGGGACTCTGCTGATCCGGTCTGGCGGCAAGCTTTGGCTATCGATCCTGGAGCTGGCGATCCGGTCTGGCGGAAGTGCTGGCTCGGAATCCGGTCCTCGGGCGGAAGGCTCTGGCTGATCCATCTGGCGGAGTAGGCTCTTGGGACTCGCTCCCGGATTTCTGCTGGCGAAGCTCTGTAAAGCGCTCTTGGCAGACGGGCCGGCTCCTAACAGTGCTTCTATTGGGCTATGAGCGGGCAGCGCTATTGCGATGCTCATTGGACAGGAGAACGGCAATTTCAGGCGCGCGTTTGGGCAGACGGCTCTCAGTTGTCAGTGCGGGCAGGCCTGCCTATTGGGGCAGTTTTATCTGACTGGGTCCTTCAGGCGTGCGTTTTGTTTGGGCATTGTAGCCCGGCGAGTTCTCAAGAGTCGGCTCTCTAATGTTAGGCAGGCAGGTCGTGGTTCACTGTATTCCACAGCTCCCGACATAGTGTGGAAGAAAGTCACAGTGGACTAGTTCAGTACGCCGTGGGCAGTCAGGAGGGCAGGTGGTTTCCTACCACTGGCACCTGTGGCATGTGTGGACGGGCATGATTTTGGATCCTACCATGGTTCAGTCCGCCTGTGGGCAGACGGGCCATCTCCCAGAAGTCACTGCGCTTGTTACGCGCAGAACACGCGCGACGATGGGTGTCTAGCGCTTTCATTAGATGTCGTCGGTGTTCTGCCTGAGGGTCTATGGAGTGTTAGTTAACTGGGTATAGTTCCTGATGGCTTTTCTGTGCGCTTCCTTGCGGACAGTCTCGAGGCCTGTTGTTTCGCTTGGTTATAGTGTATCGTGTGCTGCAAAGCTGGTGAAGGAAGTGGATTATCTCTCTGGTCTTGATTTCAGGCTGTTGGCGCATGCGTAGCGTCGAGTAAGACTAAGAAGGATTGCAGATTATTTCCACTTGAAGGCGTGGCATTTTGTCATGATGAGTCCTATCTCTTTACCCGCCCTCTCCTCGACTTGATCAGCCTGGTGCGGTTTGGGGCTGCCACCGGAGGATCTGGTACATGGAGGTTGGTTCCGGGTTTACCGACCGTGAAGGAGGACATCTCTTTGTTCCGAGGCCTCCCAACCTTACCATTTTGAATGGTCCCCGTAGCCCCTGCCAGTCGGCGAGGTGGGAATAAGCCCGCACTGGGCCTATGCAGGCGAACCGCGCGCTCGACACCACCTGTAAGGCTTGGTTCCATGTACACCGGCCCGAGGGAACGTGATCTGGAGCGCAGAGTATCGAGGTATGAGAGGCCGAGCGTATCAATGGCGCACTCAGGCTCGCAATGCGCCAGATCACCCTAACAGCGCACTCCTAGTTGCAAGGACGACAAGGCGGTCTGAGAGGGATAGCATGCTCCCGACAACTGGCAGGCTAAGCACGCGTACTGGGACCCGTGACGCTCAATTCAAAGGACCTCCCTGGAGCCTTGCGAGAAGAATCCTGAGAATGTTAGAGGAACCTTGGGCTCCAGCACGGGATATCCGCCGTCCCAAGGAGGAGTTGGGAGAGTGTCAGCGGAGGCTCTACCGATGACGACGCCCGCTTGCTGTTATGGAAGCGATAGACGCCCTGCCGCGACCGGGTCAAGGCTACTGGGGAAGGGAGTTGCGGCTCTGGAGTCAGACCCTCAATAAACCATACCCCAGTTGCTCTTTTGGGGGCCAGGCGACATCCTCGTTCCCGCCCAGCCCCAAGAAATTAGTTGGTAGGGTGCGTCTGCTTGAGTGGGGGCACTGGTCTGGGACTCGAGCGGCGAGAGTACCTGCCCCAACCGCTTTCGGATGCGCGTCGCCGCTGCTTGAGTCCTCCTGTCTTATACCAGCGGGCCCACCTACATCAGCCTTCCTGCTCCAACGTCCTCCTTCTGGGGGACGGTAGAGGCGGATATTCCCCTGTGAACTGAGCCAAAAGGTCCATCGTACCATCAACAGGGATCTCCTCCCAAGCCAGGAGTCCTTGTTGCCTCTGTTGAGCATTCCCTTGACCGACTTGCCGTACTTATCCGTGGTGGGTGATTCTGTCAAGGCCATGTCTCTTCTCCTCATCCTCGGAACGAGTAGACGAGGAAGAGAAGGATTCATCAGACCAAAATGCCAGCTCAGGAAATAAGCCATCCTTTTATTTACACGACGAATTTGGGGGGCAACACGAAACACAAAACACTTTCAAATTTACCAAAACAAGAAAACGGACGTCGACGGAAACCTGAACATAAAACTTACACTAACTAAACATAAACTCACGGACAGGAAACAGACGACATCAAAAATAACGAAACAGCCAAAACAGTCCGTATGCGTAACATACATTCGACGACACAGCGAGAAACAATCACCCACAAAAACAAAACAGTGAGAACACCCTACCGTAAATATTGGACTCTTAATTAGAGGAGAAACGCAAAACACCTGCCTCTAATTAAGAGCCATACCAGGCAAACCACAACCAACATTAGAACAGATAACATAGGACTGCCCACCCAAAACACATGCCCTGACTAAACACATACAAAAAAACAACATAAAACAGGTCAGGACCGCTACAAGACTGGTCAATCGCGGACACATTATGCCATCTGAAGACACACTGACAAGGACATTCAGAAACACTCAGTTGCTTTCTAAAGTGATGGCATAACAAGGTTGGCGCCGTCCAAGCTCCTCGCCCGAGGAGCCCGGTAACTGGCTGTAACAATAATACACTGTGTTTGGCTAACTTAATGTTTGTGACAACAGCCCACCCTCTCATTACAAAAACACTTTTAAATGTATAGTAACAAATTTGCCAAATAATGTTTTATAATATTGTGATTTTTAAGCCAAGACATAAATAGAAATGTTGGAACCAAGAACAATACAATGGGGCAGCCAGAGAGAACGAATAAAATGGGCAGCAGTGAGAAACGAATACAATGGGCAGCAGGAACCAATACAATGCGGCAGCAGGAGAACCAATGCAATGGCAGCAGGAGAAACCAATAACAGGGCAGCAGGAGAACCAATACAATTTGGGCAGCAGCGAGAACAATACACATGTGGCAGCAGGGAGAACCCAATACAATGGCCAAGGGAGGGAAACCATACATGGGCAGCAGGGAAGAGAACCAATACAATGGCAGCAGGAGGAGAAACAATACAATAGGCAGCAGGAGAACGGAAGCAATGGGCAGCAGGAGAACCAATACATGGCAGCAGGAGAGAACCAATGCCAATGGAGCGAGTTACAATGGCAGCAGGAGAACCATACAATTGGAGGGAACAAAAATGGGCAGCAGTAGGAGAACCCAATACAATGGGCAGCAGCGAGAACAATACAATGGGGGGGAGCGACAGGCAGCAGTGGGAGAACCAATACAATGGCAGCAGGAGAACCAACAATGGGCAGCAGGCTGAGACGAATCACAATGGGCAGCGGAGAACGGAATACAATGGCACGCAGGAGACAATTGAAGGCAGACCCAGACAATACAATGGAGCGGAGCAAGAGAATCCATGGCAGGAAACCAATACAATGGCAGCAGGAGAACACAATGGAGGAGAAAACACATGGGCAGCAGGAGAACCAATTACAATGGGCAGCAGAGAGAACCAATACATGGGCAGCAGGAGAACGGAATACAATGAGGCAGCGGGGTCGAGAACGAATACAATGGGCAGCGGGAGAACGAATGACAATGGGCAGCAGGGGTGAACCAATACAATGGGCAGCGGAGAACCAATTACAATGGGCAGTTTTGATGTCACTCGATAATAAGTCACCTTAAATGCTAGCCATTTTTTCAAGGACGGTGGCCGTTCACTTGTGACTTGGCCGGGGTTTGCGGCTAAGGAATCATCGGATATAACTATTAGCATCCAAGCTTAAGTCACACATACAGATACTACTAGCTAAATGTAAATATCCTGGCCTATCAACTTACATCGACACCTAAGTACTGCTTCAACAATGTACACAGATCATTTTCAGCTGCATAACAACACAAACCTCCGGTACAATGCTATTCGACTTGTAATATCATCTTACGATCTCGTAGCTATTTAGCTGGATGTAGAATATACATCCCTACTGATTGCTAAGTCAAGACATTACCAATCCAGTCCGACACCTTAAGCTTTGAGCTAACATAGCTCATAGCCGATACACAGATCCGTCCTCTGTGTTAGCTATAGCTGCATAGCCATACACAGATCCGTCCTCTGTGTTAGCTATCAGCTGCATAAGCCATACCACAGATCCGTCCTCTGTGTTAACTATAGACTGCATAGCCATACACAGATCTGTCCTCTGTGTTAGCTATAGCTGCCATAGCCATACACAGATCTGTCCTCTTGTTAGTATAGCTTGCTAGCCATACACAGATCCGTTCCTCTGTGTTAGCTAGATGCTGCATAGCCATATACACAGATCCGTCCTCTGTGTTAGCTATAGCTGCATAGCCATACACAGATCTGTCCTCTGTGTTAGCTATAGCTGCATAGCCATACACAGATCTGTCCTCTGTGTTAACTATAGCTATATAGCCATACACAGATCCGTCCTCTGTGTTAGCTAGCAGATCAACTTTATGATTAACTATTAATAGTATTTAAAGAATAATCAACCTTGTTAACGTGGACTGAAGGGTATCAAGTCCAGGATTATCGGAAAGCAGAAGCCGAGTGCAGTCATTTAGGGTCTGTTTGCAGCGGATAAGGAAGTTCCTTCTCGCCATCTTCAATTGTGGTGTTGTTGCATCAAACTGACTTCACACCGATTTAATGAAAGGAGGAGCTAGGGAAATTGTCTGGTAAAATTAGCATATTAAAGAACGTGTTAAGTTAGAGTGTGTATATAGAGTTAGTATATAGTATAGATATATATAGATAATATGTAGAGGTGTCTATTTAGCAGCTGTAGGCGGTAATTTGACTGTGCAGGACCACTTGCAGCCGTTTATTTAACACATGTTGGACCGCCTGCATTTTCACCCGCTTATTTCGACCAACAGGGAGTGATTATGCTTTAGGGTCCTACTGTGTCTCTAACTGACAATGAATGGGCAATATAAACCAAATAAAAAACTGAAACAAGCAGGGAGCTGCCAATTTGTTAGCTACACTGTCCTTACGAACCACATAGCATATCATTACAGCAGTATATACCGGTATGTTAGCTATCTACCTAACGTTAGTAGATATACATCAAACTTGCCAGTATATTAACTACAGGCTATCTGACTAACCAACGTTTATTGACTTGATTATTCCCGTCATTCTTAGTTTAGCGAAATGGTATAGTCGTTGTACGTTCTTTGTTTATCAACACTTGACAACAAAGTGTTGATAACTGTATCTCTGATTGAACCCTGTTTTAAAGTGTTGATAACTGTAGCTCTGATTGATCCATGTTGTAAAGTGTTGATAACTGTATCTCTGATTGAACCATGTTTAAAGTAGTGATAACTGTAACTCTGATTGAACCATGTTGTAAAGTGTTGATAACTGTAACTGTATCTCTGATTGAACCATGTTGTAAAGTGTTGATAACTGTAGCTCTTGATATTGAACCATGTTGAAAGTGTTGATAACTGTATCTCTGATTGAACCATGTTGTAAAGTGTGATAACTGTAGCTCTGATTGAACCACTGTTGTAAAGTGTGATACTGTACTCTGATTGAACCATGTTGTTAAGATGTTGATAACTGTAGCTCTGATTGAACCATGTTGTAAAGTGTTGATAACTGTATCTCTGATTAACCATGTGTTAAAGTGTGATAACTGTAGCTCTGATTGAACCATGTTGTAAAGTTTTGATAACTGTATCTCTGATTGAACCATGTTGTAAAGTGTTGATAACTGTATCTGATTGAACCATGTTGTAAAGTTTGATAACTGTATCTCTGATTGAACCATGTTGAATGTTGATAACTGTTGTCTCTGATTGAACCATTTTTAAAGTGTTGATAACTGTATCTCGATTGAACCATGTTGTAAAGTGTTGATAACTGTAGCTCTGATTGAACCATGTTGTAAAGTGTTGATAACTGTAGCTCTGATTGAACCATGTTGTAAAGTGTTGATAACTGTGTCTCTGATTGAACCATGTTTAAAGTGTTGATAACTGTCTCTGATTGAACCATGTTGTAAAGTGTTGATAACTGTATCTCTGATTGAACACCTGTTGTAAAGTGTTGATAACTGTATCTGATTGAACCATGTTGTAAAGTGTTGATAACTGTTAGCTCTGATTGAACCATGTTGTAAAGTGTTGATAACTGTAACTCTGATTGAACCATGTTGTAAAGTGTTGATAACTGTATCTCTGATTGAACCATGTTGTAAAGTGTTGATAACTGTAGCTCTGATTGAACCATGTTGTAAAGTGTTGATAACTGTAGCTCTGATTGAACCATGTTGTAAAGTGTTGATAACTGTAGCTCTGATTGAACCATGTTGTAAAGGTTTGATAACTGTATCTCTGATTGAACCATGTTTAAAGTGTTGATAACTGTAGCTCTGATTGAACCATGTTGTAAAGTGTTGATAACTGTATCTCTGATTGAACCATGTTGTAAAGTGTTAATAATTCTCTGATTGAACCATGTTTTAAAGTGTTGATAACTGTAGCTCTGATTGAACCATGTTGTAAAGTGTTGATAAACTGTACTCTGATTGAACCATGTTGTAAAGTGTTGATAACTGTACTCTGATTGAACCATGTTTGTAAAGTGTTGATAACTGTAGCTCTGATTGAACCCTTAGTGACCTACAGGTACATGGGGTAGTCGCATTCCGCTTCGCTCCACAGGTTAGTATTACATTTCATTTCATTTCATTACATTACAGTTACAACGGTTTTGCCTTTGTTTGATCTTAGCTAGCTACAATAGCCGTCTTTGTATCAAAGCTAATATTGTTGTAGTTAATAGAGTAATTATTCGACGGGTCGCTAGCCAGCCTATTTTTAGCCAGCCTATTTTCGTCCTGTCTAACCTAAGTAAGTGATACGTAGTCATACACGCAGGCTTAGCCAACTAGCCAGCTCTTACACGTAATATAGCACTACTGTAGAAACTATTAACATTAACAACGGAACGACTTGATTTAGTGTAATGTTAGCTAGCATACATAGTTGTCTTTGTTGTGTTCTGTTGTACTCTAAGGATAATTGGTTGTAGTTTATGAGTAAAATTACTTGCCGTTAGCTAGCCTAGCCTATTTCAGTCTCGCCGCGCTGCCGTTCTCCTACCTAGTTCCACACTGCTAGCTAGCCAGCTAGCCACGAATAGCAGCACTGTAGAAAACTATTTACATTACAACGCGAACAACCGGAAACGACTTGATTGTGTAGTGTTAGCTTACGCTACTATAGTTGTCTTGCTGGTGTTTGTATCTAGATCCGA
>NW_019946456.1:15684-30640 GCF_002910315.2 Salvelinus sp. IW2-2015 | reverse complement strand
AGAGATCAGTTATCAACACTTTACAACATGGTTCAATCAGAGATACAGTTATCAACACTTTACAACATGGTTTAATCAGAGCTACAGTTATGAACACTTTACAAACATGGTTCAATCAGAGATACAGTTATCAACACTTTACAACATGGTTCAATCAGAGATACAGTTATCAACACTTTACAACATGGTTCAATCAGAGATCAGTTTATTCAACACTTTACAACATGGTTCAATCAGAATACAGTTATCAACACTTTAAACATGGTTCAATCAGAGCTACAGTTATTAACACTTTACAACAGGTTCAATCAGAATACAGTTATCAACACTTTTACAACATGGTCAATCAAAGCTACAGTTATCAACACTTTCAACATGGTTCAATCAGAGCTATCAGTTATCAACACTTTACAACATGGTTCAATCAGAGCTACAGTTATCACCACTTTACAACATGGTTCAATCAGAGATACAGTTATCAACACTTTACAACATGTTCAATCAGAGCTACCAGTTATCACCACTTTACAACATGGTTCAATCAGAGATACAGTTATCAACACTTACAACATGGTTCAATCAGAGCTACAGTTATCAACACTTTACAACATGTTCAATCAGAGCTACAGTTATCAACACTACAAACATGGTTCAAATCAAGTACAGTTATCAACACTTTACAACATGGTTCAATCAGAGCTACATTATCAACACTTTACAACATTGTCAATCAGAGCTACAATTATCAACACTTTACAACATGGTTCAATCAGAGCTCAGTTTATCACCACTTTACAACATGATCAGTCAGAGCTACAGTTATCAAACTTTACAACATGGTTCAATCAGATACAGTTATCAACACTTTACAACATGGTTCAATCAGAGATACAGATATCAACACTTTACAACATGTCAATGAGAGCTACAGTTATCAACACTTTACAACATGTTCAATCAGAGATACAGTTATCAACACTTTACAACATGGTTCAATCAGAGCTACAGTATCAACACTTTAAACATGGTTCAATCAGAGATACAGCTATCAACACTTTACAACATGGTTCAATCAGAGATACAGTTATCAACACTTTACAACATGGTTCAATGAGAGATACAGTTATCAACACTTTACAACATGTTCAATCAGAGATACAGTTATCAACACTTTACAACATGGTTCAATGAGAGCTACAGTTATCAACACTTTACAACATGGTTCAATCAGAGCTACAGTTATCAACACTTTACAACATGGTTCAATCAGAGATACAGTTATCAATACTTTACACATGGTTCAATCAGAGCTACAGTTATCAACACTTTAACATGGTCAATGAGAGATACAGTTGTCAACACTTTACAACATGGTTCAATCAGAGATACAGTTATCAACACTTTACACATGGTTAATCAGAGATACAGTTATCAATACTTTACAACATGGTTCAATCAGAGCTACAGTTATCACCACTTTACAACATGGTTCAATCAGAGAAACAGTTATCAACACTTTACAACATGGTTCAATCAGAGCTACAGTTATCAACACTTTACAACATGGTTCAATCGAAGCTACAGTTATCAACACTTTACAACATGGTTCAATCAGAGATACAGTATCAACACTTTACAAAAACATGGTTTCATCAGAGCTTACAATTATCAACACTTTTACAACATGGTTCAATCAGAGCTACAATTATCAACACTTTACAACATGGTTCAATCAGAGCTACAGTTATCACCACTTTACAACATGACTCAGTCAGAGCTACAGTTATCAACACTTTACAACATGGTTCAATCAGAGGATACAGTTATCAACACTTTACAACATGGTTTCAATCAGAGATACAGATATCAACACTTTACAACATGGTTCAATGAGACTACATTATCAAACTTTACAACATGGTTCAATCAGAGATACAGTTATCAACACTTTACAACATGTTCAATCAGAGCTACAGTTATCAACACTTTACAACATGGTTCAATCAGAGATACAGTTATCAACACTTTACAACAGGTTCAATCAGAGATACAGTTATCAACACTTTACAACATGGTTCAATGAGAGATACAGTTATCAACACTTTACAACATGGTTCAATCAGAGATACAGTTATCAACACTTTACAACATGGTTCAATGAGAGCTACAGTTATCAACACTTTACAACATGGTTCAATCAGAGCTACAGTTATCAACACTTTACAACATGGTTCAATCAGAGATACAGTTATCAATACTTTACAACATGGTTCAATCAGAGCTACAGTTATCAACACTTTAAACATGGGTCAATGAGAGATACAGTTGTCAACACTTTACAACATGGTTCAATCAGAGATACAGTTATCAACACTTTACAACATGGTTTAATCAGAGATACAGTTATCAACACTTTACCAACATGGTCATCAGAGCTACAGTTATCAACACTTTACAACATGGTTCAACAGAGACACAGTTATCAACACTTTACAACATGGTTCAATCAGAGATACAGTTATCAACACTTTACAACCTTGTCAATCAGAGCTACAGTTATCAACACTTTACAACATGGTTCAATCAGAGTACAGTTATCAACACTTTAAACATGGTTCAATCAGAGATACAGTTATCAACACTTTACAACATGGTTCAATCAGAGCTACAGTTATCAACACTTTACAACTTGGTTCAAACAGAGATACAGTTATCAACACTTTACAACATGGTTCAATCAGAGCTACAGTTATCAACACTTTACAACATGTTCAATCAGAGCTACAGTTATCAACACTTTTAAACATGGTTCAATCAGAGATACAGTTATCAACACTTTACAACATGGTTCAATCAGAGATACAGTTATCAACACTTTACAACATGGTTCAATCAGAGATACAGTTATCAACACTTTACAACATGGTTCAATCAGAGCTACAGTTATCAACACTTTACAACATGTTCAATCAGAGCTACAGTTATCAACACTTTACAACACGGTTCAATCAGAGATACAGTTATCAACACTTTACAACATGGTTCAATCAGAGCTACAGTTATTAACACTTTACAACATGGTTCAATCAGAGCTACAGTTAATCAACACTTTACAACATGTTTCAATCAGAGCTGCAGTTATCACCACTTTACAACATGACTCAGTCAGAGCTACAGTTATCAACACTTTACAACATGGTTCCAAGAGATACAGTTATCAACACTTTACAACATGGTTCAATGAGAGCTACAGTTATCAACACTTACAACAGGTTCAATCAGAGATACAGTTATCAACACTTTACAACATGGTTCTCTCTCTTTCTCTCTCTTTTTCTCTCTCCTCTTCCTCTTCCTCTCTAGCACTCTTTCTCTGTCTTCTTTTTTCTTTTCTCTATCGCTCTACTCTCTCTGTGTCTCTCTTCGCTAGGCCCTTCCTTCTGTAATACACATCTTTCACATCCTCTCAGCAGAGAGGAAGTACAGATGGGTGGAGAGGAGAGTGGGGTGGGGGTTGGACAGGCTACAAGTCACTAGAGTTTAGAGGATAGTAATCGACACGCTGAGATGGAACGCACCCGTCTTGTACTCTGTGAGTTTAATATTATCTATATGGTTTAATATCTGTATAGTTTAACATCTGTATAGTTTAATATCTATATCGTTTAATATCTATATAGTTTAATATCTATATAGTTTAAAATCTATATAGTAATATCTATATAGTTTAATATCTATATAGTTAATATCTATTAGGTTTAATATCTATATGGATTAATATCTATATAGTTTAATATCTGTACAGTTAATATCTATGACAGTTCAATATCTATATGGTTTAATATCTATATAATTTAATATCTATATAGTTCAATATCTATATGGTTTAATATTATATAGTTTAATGTCTATATAGTTTAATATCTGTATAGTTTAATATCATATATGGTTTAATATCTATACAGTTTCATATCTATATGGTTTAATATCTATATAATTTTAATATCAATAGTTCAATATCTATATGGTTTAATATCTATATGGTTTAATATCTATATAGTTTAATATCTATATATTTTTAATATCTCTATAGATGGCAGTAACTTATTATAATTATGGTCAATTTAGACTGAGAATAGTATTTTGTTATCTAGTTATGGTAAGGGGTGAAATAAGTCATTTATAATTGTAACAGTTCAGCAGATTATTTAAAATCAAAAATGAGTCTTTACATGGCTAAAAGGAAAGGAATATAACATATACTGTTTACAGGAAACTCACTCTACATATATGAAGTTGCGTGGAAAAAGGAATGGGGTGGTGAAATATTTTTTCGGTCAAAGGGTGTGATGATATTAATTAACAAAAATTTCGATCTGAATGTGCAATTAGTCAGGAATGACTCGCTAAGGAAGGTGGATCCTTTTAAATATGAAAGAGGACGAAAAAGAGATTTGGCTCATTAATCTATATGGTCCAAATCAGGATGATCCACACTTCTTCGAAAACATTTATACCAATTTATTGAACTTACAGGCAACAAATGTTCCAATTATTATGGTAGGAGACTGTAACACAGGGTTTTATTTAACCTTTATTTAACTAGGCAAGTCAGTTAAGAACACATTTTTATTTTCAATGACGTCCTAGGAACGGTGGGTTAACTGCCTTGTTCAGGGGCAGAACGACAGATTTTTACCTTGTCAGCTCTGGGACCATAAAGGTAATCACTCTACAAACTATCATCACCTCTTTAGGAAATCACAAATATTAGAAATAGTGGATATTTGGAGACAAAAAAACTCCAACCTAGTTGGAGGAAAAACTAAAAGAACTGGAGGAACTTATTCAAGAACGATCTAATGTAATCTATTACAAAAATAAAGCAAACTGGATGGAATATGGAGAAAAATGCACAAAATTCTTCCTGAATCTCCAATAGAGGAACGCTAACAAAAAGAATTGACAGAAACTCGTTTCTGAAGACGTAGTCATCTATGATTCTCCGATTGATATTTTAAGAGGAAGCTAATTAATTTATTTTAGGCAGATGTTCTCTTTTCCGTCTCATCCTTTCCCACTGAATGAAGATTATGGAATTATATTTTATATATTTTATTATATTAAGGAATTATCTCCAAATAATATAGAAAATGGAAAAATAACAAATGTACAGAAAGATCACTGCAAAGGCTGATGCTCTGGTGTCAAATTACAGAGGAAGAACCTTTTGAGGCTATTACATCCTTTCAGTCTGGAAATACCCCCAGGCTTGATGGCATACCGGTAGAGGTATATCAAGTATTTTTTGATAGACTTAAAGCTCCATTGTTTGTTCTAACTACTCCTATAGAAATGGTAGTCTGTCAGGTACTCAGCAGGAAGGTCTGATTTCTCTATTATTAAAACAAAACCCAGATGGCAAATATAAAGTCCCAGTCTATCTGAAAAACTGGAGGCCCCTTACACTTCAATGTTGTGATGCAAAAATACTAGCGAAATGCATAGCACTCAGAATTAAAAGGGTTTTACCAGGTATTGTTCATCCTGATCAGACAGGTTTCTTACATGGACGATACATTGGAGATAATATACGACAACTACCAGAAATAATAGAACATCATGAAACATCTAAGAAGCCAGGAATGGTATTTATAGAGGATTTTGAAAAGGCATTTGATAAAGTAAGACTGGATTTTATTTATAAATGCCAGGATTATTTCAAGTTAGGTAATTCTGTTATAAAATGGGTAAAAATAATGTATAGCAACCCCAGGCGTAAAATAGTAAATAACGGCTACTTAAGAGGAGTTAAACAAGGGTGTCCGCTGTCACCATATCTATTCGTTATGGCCATCGAAATGCTAGCTATTAAAATCAGATCCAATAACAACATTAGAGGATTAGAAATCCAAGGCTTAAAAACAAAGGTGTCCATGTATACCGATGACTCAAGTCTTATATTAAGTCCGCAAGCTAGATCCCTGCAATGGCTCATTGAAGATCTAGATAACTTTTCTGTACTCTCTGGACTATAACCTAATTATGATAAGTGTACAATATTACGTATTGGAAAATACAACTTTTACATTACCCTGCCGTTTACCTATAAAATGGGATGATGGTGAAGTAGACATACTTGGTATTCATATCACAAAATATATAAAATAAAAATATATAAATAATCTCTCCACAATGAATTTCACTTGTAATTTTTAACTTGTAAAAATAGATAAAAAATAAATAGAATAAAGTAAATAGACACGTAAATAGTAAATAGACACGATCCTGCAACCATGGAGAGGTAAATTTTTTATTTATTTTTTTTATTTTTTTATTTTACCTTTATTTTACTAGGCAAGTCAGTTAAGAACAAATTCTTATTTTCAATGACGGCCTAGGAACAGTGGGTTAACTGCCTGTGGGTTAACTGCCTGTCTATTTATAGAAAATTTGCCCTGATTAACTCCTTTAGCCATATCTCAGTTTACTCACTTACTGATGGCACTGCCTACTCCTGATGACTTGTTTTTTCAAATCATATGAGCAAAAATATGCAAAATATATTTCACTTTATCTAGGACACTAAACCATACAAAATAAAACGTGCCTATCTATATAATGAATATGAATTGGGTGGGTTGAGATTATTAAATATCAAAGGACTAAACCTCTCTCTGAATGCTTCACTTATTCAAAAGTTTTATTTGATCCCTAAATGGTTCTCAAGTAGATTACTAAAAAAAGCTCATCCATTGTTTAAAAATTGCCTTTTTGCCTTTGTGCAGATAGCCATGTCTCATTTTCTGGAGACAAGTGGGATCTCTTGGTTGTTGATGATGGTTTAATTGTTATTAATACATGATTGTATTTTTTATTTTTCTTCCTGGATGGTTTATTCTTTCTTCTCGGATGGTTGAGGGACACTGTAGGGGGGATCTTGGAGGGTTCGGGTTCACATTTTTTGGCCCGGGCATTGACCCTGGATGCTTCTGTGTGTCGCTCTGAATGGGAGTCTGGATGACTGGTATGGTGTAGTTGTTGAGTGGCTTCACTGCAAGTTTCGAATATTCAATATATATATATTTTTTACATAAAAAAATATCTCTATAATTTAATATCTATATGGTTTAATATCTATATGGTTTAATTTCAATATAGTTTAATATCTATATAGTTTAGTATCTATATGGTTTAATATTCCTAATTGTTTATTATCTGTATAGCTTAATATCTATATGGTTTAATATCTATATAATTTAATGTCTGTATGGTTTAATATATATTTGATTTAATTTCAATAGAATTAAATATCTGTATGTTTTAACATCTACATAATTTAATATATATATGGTTTAATTTCAATATAGTTTAATATCTGTATAGTTTAATATCTATATGGTTTAATATCTATATGGTTTAATATCTGTATGGTTTAATATATATGTAGTTTAATATCTATATGGTTTAATATCTATATGGTTTAATATCTGTATAGTTCAACATCTCCTCTAAAAGGGGGGGTTCTACAAATAAATATAATTGTTTTAGATGGAGAATTAAGCTATTTTGATTTTCAATTTTAGGATCCTTGTCAATCGCTGCCCGCACCCACCAGCCCGTCAAGCATCACTACTCTGGACGGTTCTAACTTAGAATATGTGGACAACTACAAATACCTAGGTGTCTGGTTAGACTGTAAATGCTCCCTCCAGACTCACATTAAGCATCTCCAATCCAAAATTAAATCTACAATCGGCTTCCTATTTTGCAACAAAGCCTCCTTCACTCTTGCTGCTAAACATACCCTAGTAAAACTGACTATCCTACCGATCCTTGACTTTGGCGATGTCATTTACAAAATAGCCTCCAACACTCTACTCAGCAAATGAGATGCAGTCTATCACAGTGCCATCTGTTTTGTCACCAAAGCCCCATATACTACCCACCACTGCAAAGTGTATGCTCTCGTTGGCTGGCCCTCGCTTCATATTCGTCGCCAAACCCACTGGTTCCAGGTCATCTATAAGTATTTTCTAGGTAAAGGTAAAGCCCCGCCTTATCTCAGCTCACTGGTCACCATGGCAACACCCACCCATAGCACGCTCCAGCAGGTATATTTCACTGGTCATCCCCAAAGCCAACTTTCCCTTTGGCCTTTCCTTCCAGTTCTCTCCTGCCAATGACTGGAACGAATTTCAAAAATCTCTGAAGCTGGAGACTTATATCTCCCTCACAAACTTAAGCATCGGCTGTCAGAGCAGCTTACCGATCACTGCACCTGTACACAGCCATCTGTAAATAGCCCGCCTAACTACCTCATCCCCATATTTTTGTTTATTGTTTGCTCTTTTGCACCCCAGCATCTCTACTTGTACATCATCATCTGCACATCTATCACTCCATAGTTAATACTAAATTGTAATTATTTTGCCACTATGGCCTATTTATTGCCTTACCTCCGTAATCTTACTACATTTGCACACACTGTTTATAAATGTTTCTATTGTGTTATTGACTGTATGTTTGTTTATTTTTCCATGTGTAACTCTGTGTCGTTGTTTTTGACGAACTGCTTTGCTTTATCTTGGCCACGTCACAGTTGTAAATGAGAACATGTTCTCAACTGGCCTACCTGGTTAAATAAAGGTTAAATATATGTTTTTTAATAATAAATAAAAATAATAATTTGTAGTAGGGTCATATTAGTTTGTAGCTGAGTCTCCTCTTTCCATAGTGGGGTCATATTAGTTTGTATCTGAGAGTCTCCTCTTTCCATAGTGGGGTCATATTAGTTTGTAGGTGAGTCTCCTCTTTCCATAGTGGGGTCATATTAGTTTGTAAGCTGAGTCTCCTCTTTCCATAGTGGGTCATATTAGTTTGTAGCTGAGAGTCTCCTCTTTCCATAGTGGGGTCATATTAGTTTGTAGCTGAGTCCTCTTTCCATAGTGGGTCATATTAGTTTGTAGCTGAGAGTCTCCTCTTTCCATAGTGGGTCATATTAGTTTGTAAGCTGAGTCTCCTCTTTCCATAGTGGGGTCATATTAGTTTGTAGCTGAGAGTCTCCTCTTTCCATAGTGGGGTCATATTAGTTTGTAGCTGAGTCTCCTCTTTCCATACTGGGGTCATATTAGTTTGTAGCTCGAACGTTTCAGACGGCAGATGTGATGTATGAGATGCAGAAAATGCAACAAAAACAGATATCTCTTAAAACTGACAATTTGATGGGGAATTTTGTATTATGTATTACTAGATGACGCAACAAATAGCTCTTCAAATAATATCTGTTGTTCTTCTCATGTTTCAGTGTTTACATCATGTACCATAGTATAGTTCCTCTTGTGTGTTTCAGTGTTTACATGCATGTACATAGTGATCTCTCTGTGTGTTTCAGTGTTTACATCATGTACCATGTTATCTCTCTTGTGTGTTAGTGTTACATAGTGTCTCTGTTTCATGTCATCATGTACATAGTGATAGTTTCTCTGTGTGTTTCAGTGTTTCATCATGTACCATAGTGATAGTTTCTACTGGTGTTTCAGTGTTTACATCATGTACATAGGATAGTTCTCTCTGTGTTTTCAGTGTTTACATCATGTACCATAGTGATAGTTCTCTCTGTGTGTTTCAGTGTTTACATCATGTACATAGTGATAGTTCTCTCTGTGTGTTTCAGTGTTTACAATCATGTACCATAGTGATAGTTCTCTCTGTGTGTTTCAGTGTTTCATCATGTACCATAGTGATAGTTCTCTCTGTGTGTTTCAGTGTTTACATCATGTACCATAGTGATACGTTCTCTTCTGTGTGTTTCAGTGTTTTAACATCATGTACCATAATGATAGTTTTCTCTGCTGTGTGTTTTCAGTGTTTTACATCATTGTACCATAGTGAATAGTTTCTCTCTGTGTGTTTCAGTGTTTACATCATGTACCATAGTGATAGTTCTCTTGTGTGTTTCAGTGTTTACATCATTACCATAGTGATAGTTCTCTCTGTGTGTTTCAGTGTTTACATCATGTACCATAGTGATAGTTCTCTATGTGTGTTTCAAGTGTTTCATCATGTACCATAGTGATAGTTCTCTCTGTGTGTTTCAGTGTTTACATCATGGTACCATGTGATAGTTCTCTCTGTGTGTTCAGTGTTTACATCATGTACCATAAGTGATAGTTCTCTCGTGTGTTTCAGTGTTTCCATTCACTGTACCTATAGTGATAGTTCTCTCTGTGAGTTTCAGTGTTTACATCAAGGTACCATAGTGATAGTTCTCTCTGTGTGTTTCAGTGTTTACATCATGTGCCATAGTGATAGTTCTCTGTGTGTTTCAGTTGTTTACATCATGTACCATAGTGATAGTTCTCTCTGTGTGTTTCAGTGTTTACATCATGTGCCATAGTGATAGTTCTCTCTGTGTGTTTCAGTGTTTACATCATGTACCATAGTGATAGTTTCCTTGTGTGTTTCAGTGTTTACATCATGTACCATAGTGATAGTTCTCTCTGTGTTTTCAGTGTTTACATCATGTACCATAGTGATAGTTCTCTCTGTGTGTTTCAGTGTTTACATCATGTACCATAGTGATAGTTCTCTCTGTGTGTTTCAGTGTTTCCATCATGTACCATAGTGATAGTTGCTCTCCTGTGTGTTTTCAGTGCTGTTGAGTACACTGGTATACTGTAGTCTCGGACAAGGTGGAGGTGAGTAACTTTTCTCTATATTCATCACCTGTTCTATTAATAGTAACATTTCTCTATATTCATCACCTGTTCTATAATAGTAACATTTCTCTATATTCATCACCTGTTCTATAGTGGTAACATTTATCTATATTCATCACCTGTTCTATAATAGTAACATTTCTCTATATTCATCACCTGTTCTATAATAGTAACATTTCTCTATATTCATCACCTGTTCTATAGTGGTAACATTTATCTTATATTCATTCACCTGTTCTATAATAGTAACATTTCTCTATATTCATCACCTGTTCTATAATAGTAACATTTATCTATATTTCATATCCTCTCTCCTCTCCTCTCCTCTCCTCTTCTTCTCTCCTCTTCTTCCGTCTCTCTCTTCATTCTCATATTGTTGCCATCATCTTTCTTCTTCAAAGTAAATTGTATATATATTGTATTTGATATTAAGATAAATGTGTTCGTTTAGGGTAAAGAGTGGTCTGCTAAATGACTAAATGTCAAAAGTAATGCAGGAAATGGAACACAAATGTAAATCTAAAAAATATGTCCATATTGTTTCGCGTGGCTTGTGGTTTGGCACTGATTATTTTCTGTGACCCCAGATGCTCCAGACTAGTCAATGTCGTATCGCAAGTGGCACCCTGGCACACTGCCTCTAGCAGTTTATATTACTGTATTCATCAGTTATTTACTGTATTCTCAGGTATTTACTGTATTCATCAGTTATATTACTGTATTCATCAAGGTATATTACTGTATTTCATCAGTTATATACTGTGATTCACATCGTTTATTATTATGTATTCATCAGGTATATTACTGTATTGCATCAGTTACATTACTGGTATTTCTTAGGTATATTACTGGTATTCATCAGTTAGCATTACTTATGTCATCAGTTTATATTAACTGTATTCATCAGTTTAATATTTACTTGTATTTCATCAGTCATAATTACTGTATTCGGGATCAGTTATATTTACTGTATTCATCAGGATATTACTGTATTCATCAGTTCATTTACTGTATTCATCAGGTTATATTCTGTATTCATCAGGTTACATTTACTGTATTCTTCAGGTATATTACGTATTCATCAGTTATATTAACTGTATTCATAGTTATATTATGTATTCATCAGGTATTTACTGTATTCATCAGTTACATTACTGTAATTCATCAGTTATATTACTGTATTCATCAGTTATATTACTGTATTCTTTCACTCCTGCCTCTGCGCTTTCCTATAGACACCAAGCTAGTTGTTTCTCTGTGATGTCACCTTTCTGAGGTCTAGTCATCACTTAATAGTGTTGTTTGATTGATTAATGAAGACTTGTATTGGCGTTACACAAGGCTTTAGCTCAGCTGGCATTTTGCTGTGCAGGAGACCTGGGCTTGAACCCAGTGTCTCAATATTGAATCTGGTGTAGACTGGTAGAAATCAAAGGGTCTCATATTGAATTGGTGTAGACTGGTAGAACAAATCAAAGGGTAAAGGGTCTCATATTGAATCTGGTGTAGACTGGTAGAACACATCAAAGGGTCTGCATATTGAATCTGGTGTAGACTGGTAGAAACACATCAAAGGGTCTCATATTGAAATCTGGTGTAGACTGGATAGAACACATCAAAGGGTCTCATAGTGAATCTGGTGTAGACTGGTAGAACACATCAAAAGGGTCTCATATTGAATCTGGTGTAGACTGGTAGAACTAATCAAAGGGTCTCATATTGAATCTGGTGTAGACTGGTAGGAACACATAAAAGGTCTCATTTGAATCTGGTGTAGACTGGTAACACATCAAAGGTCTCATATTGAATTGGTTAGACTGTGAACTTAATCAAGGGTTATATTGAATTCGTGGTGTAGATGGTAGAACTAATCAAGAGTCTCATTTGGAATTCTGGTGTAGACTGGTAGAACAGATCAAGGTCTCATATTGAATCTGAGGTAGACTGGGTAGAACACTCAAAGGTCTCATATGAATCTGGTGTAATTGGTAGAACAATCAAAGGTCCATTGGAATTCTGGTGTAGACTGAAACACATCAAAGGGTCCTCATATTGAATTGGTGGTAACTGTAAGAACTAACTCAAAGGTCTCATAGTGAATCTGGTTGTAGACTGGTAGATACACATCAAAAGGGTCTCATATTGAATCTGGTGTAGACTGGTAAACTAATCAAAAGGGTCTCATATTGAATCTGGGTGTAGACTGGTAGAACACATCAAAGGGTCTCATATTGAATCTGGTGTAGACTGGTAGAACAAATCAAAGGTTAGAATTGGTCTCATATTGAATCTGGTGTAGACTGGTAGAAACACATCAAAGGGTCTCATACTTGAATCTGGTGTAGACTGGGTAGAAACAAATCAAAGGGTAGAATTGGTCTCATATTGAATCTGGTTGTAGACTGGTAGAACAAGGTTACAGATTCAGCCTGGAATATATTAACTGTCGCGGATGAATAAAGCGGTGGTGTTTTTTCTTAAAGAGAGTGTGTGTTGATCGTATGTTGAGCATGGCGTACTTCCTAAAGTAAATGTATTTTTCTCCATCAGGTTACGATTTCACCTTTTATTCCGCAATGAGCGCGATTATTGTCTAACTTAAATTAGTTTTTGCAAGTTAAATTAAAATTGTCTTATTGGGTAACAAACACCTCGGCTCTGAAACAGGTTGTGTCGTTTCGGCAACATGGTGTTTATGTTTTTTGGACTCACGGAGCAGACTTTGGAGTTATCGTTTAAAAGTTAAGTATGAAAGACAGACTCTATATGGCGGGTAGTCAACAGTGTTTTGAGTGTGGGATGTTGGCCATAAGCGACTTTCCAGAAAGGGAGAACGGCAGAGGCCAGGACGCAGGTGGTCCTCGTACGCCTGGGCCACTGATGTAGGGAGAGGTGGTCCTCGTAACGCCTGGGCCACTGATGTAGGGAGAGGTGTCCTCGTAACGCCTGGGCTTGCGCACTGATGTAGGGCAGAGGTGGTCCTCGTAACGCCTGGGCCCACTGATGTAGGGAGAGGTGGGCCGATATTGGTAGAGAAGCCACAAGTACCTGTTGCTGAGGAACAAGTTGTTTGTGTTGAGGGTACTGAGTTGCAACTTGTATCAAAGGCGTCTGATGTGCAGCAGAAAAATATTGTTGTAGAAGGTAAGGACATTTCTCCAGACTGGTGAGGAGACGAGTGATGGGGTACAGGAGGGGTTTCAGCTGGGGTCCAGCCTGGTATGAGTGATGGGATGCAAGTGGGGAGTGTTGAGAGGGATGTGGCTGAGGGGAGTCAGTGGTCTGTGGTCTCAGTTGAGGAGGATCAGGAGAAGGATATGTATATATATATATCTTTCGACAGCAGGTGGTGACAACTCAATTTACAAACTAGAGGAGGTAAATGTTCCTGGATCAGACTTTTGGGAAATCTGTCAAATTGGCAGATTTCTTTGATGTTGATAAGCTTGTGATGTTACAGAAGACGGTTAGATCAGTTGAGTGTGAAGAAGCGTTTCCGCTTGAGGAAATGTGTTACTGCTGTTACGGCAGCAAAAGGTGTTGGGAAACGTGATCAGGTTAAGAGAAAATAACAATGATGATGATCATGCCTCATAGGGTGTTTTTTCTCTTTGTCTGGTTTCTCTGTGGTTTCGTCTGTTTTTCCTTTGTCACGGATCCCCCATCGTGTTCATTCCATGCACCAGTTCCAGAGGTCTATGTAACCGGCCTGTAGGTGTCACTGTCTCATTATGCACACCTGGTTCCCATTCCCCTGATTAGTAATATATGATCCCTCTGTTGACCATTGTCTTTGTCGGTTATTGTTCCCGTTGGTCTTGTGCAGGGGTGTCAAAGTCAAATGGACGGAGGGCCAAATAAAAAATTTAGCTACAAGCCGAGGGCCGGACTGTTCGAATGTTCATTGAGAAATTTTTAAATGACGCATATAGTCTAGTGAACCTAATTGAACCTACTGAAAACCTAACAAATATATTCCAATATGATCAGATAAATAAAGCAATATTTTCTTATGGCTCTGTCAGTAATCTTTAATTTTCAACAGACACAAAAGACAAATTTCCTTTATATAAAAATCCCCATAACATGAACATTAAATGAAAGAAACCGGTATTCAAGGCACCATCAGTAGCCTATATTTTCTATTTTAGCAAAAGTGGGCTAAATTTACTTCAAAGAAAAAAACAATAATAGCAATTTTCTATCATCCACTCAACTGAAATATTTTTAAAATA
>NW_019946456.1:0-13789 GCF_002910315.2 Salvelinus sp. IW2-2015 | reverse complement strand
TCCGACTCCCACCTTGTTTGAAACCCCCGGTTCTCAGTGTCCACCTTCCGTTTTGCCATTTTTGATGGGTATCTGAAAGTTAATTTTACTGTGATGCTGACGACTGCTGTGCCAATAAATATTGAAATGAAGCAGCCTACTGCTCGGTGCGTCACCGTTGCATTGTGGGAAATGTAGTATTGGTGCGTGTAAAAGATCTGCGGGCTGCCGGCTTGCTGCGGTCTGCGGGCCGGTTCTAATAATAAATCAAGATCATCCCAGGGGCCGTAAAAAACCTTCTCGCGGGCCGGATGTGGCCCGCGGGCCTTGACTCTGACATATGTGGTCTTGTGAATAACTTTTCATGGCATGTTGTATTTTTGGGTGGAGTATTAAAAACCCCAAGTTCCAAAAGAATAAAGACATTTAAAATGTCATATACAGTGTTGTAACAATGTGCAAATGGTTAAAGCACAAAAGGGAAAATAAATATAAAATAAATATGGGTTGTATTTACAATGGTGTTTTTCACTGGTTGCCATTGTGGCAACAGGTCACAAATCTTGCTGCTGTGATGGAACACTGGTATTTCACCCAGTAGATATGGGAGTTTATCAAAATTGGGTTTGTTTTTTGGATCTGTGTAATCTGAAGGAAAAATGTGTCTAATATGGTCATACACTTGGCAGGAGCTTAGGAAGTACAGCTCGGTTTCCACCTAATTTTGTGGGCAGTGTGCACATAGCCTGTCTTCTCTTGAGAGCCAGGTCTGCCTACGGTGGCCTTTCTCAATAGCAAGGCTATGCTCACTGAGTCTGTACATAGTCAAAGCTTTCCTTAAATTTGGGTCAGTCACAGTTGTCAGGTATTCTGCCACTGTGTACTCTGTTTAGGGCCAAATAGCATTCTATTTTGCTCTGTTTTTTTGTTAATTCTTTCCAATGTGTCATGTAATTATCTTTTTGTTTTCTCATGATTTGGTTGGGTCTAATTGTGTTGCTTTTAGGTGGTTGTGGAATTTAACCGCTCTTTTTCTGGATTTTGATAATTAGCGGGAATCGTCCTAATTCTACTCTGCATTAATTATTTGGTGTTTTACATTGTACACTGAGGATATTTTTGCAGAGTTTCAATTTGGTGTTTGTCCCATTTTGTGAATTCTTGGTTGGTGAGCGGACCCCGGGCAATGGGTTCTATAACTGATTCAAGTATTTTTTAGTCAGATCCTTATTGTCATGTCGAATTTGATCGTCCTTTTGATGGCATAGATGGCATAGAAGGCCCTTCTTGCCTTGTCTCTCAGCTCGTTCACAGCTTTGTGGAAGTTACCTGTGTATCGTTTTTTTTCTTTCTATGGCAACGGTGTCTAGATTAAATTTGTATGTGTGGTCCTGGCTACTGGATATATTTTGTAACACCCTTATTTTTGTCTTAGTGATATTTACAGTCAGGGTCTGGCAGAATCTGTGCAGAAGATCTAGCTGCTGTAGGCCCTCCTTGGTTGGTGACAAAAGCACCAGATCATCTGCAAACAGATGCCCTTTTTTCTGTATGTTGAAGAGGGTGAGGCTTAAGCTGCATCCCTGTCTCACCCCTGTGGAAAGAAATGTATTTTTTTCCTCATTTTAACTGCACACTTGTTTGTGTACATGGATTTTATAATGTCATATGTTTTTCCCCCAAACACCACTTTCCATCAATTTGTACAGCAGACCCTCATGCTAAATTGAGTCAGACATTTTTGAAATCAACAAAGCATGTGTCACGTTCCTGACCTGTTTTCTGTTGTTTTGTATGTGTTTAGTTGGTCAGGGCGTGAGTTGGGGTGGGCATTCTATGTTTTGTGTTTCTATGTTGGTCTATGGGTTGCCTGATATGGTTCTCAATTAGAGGCAGGTGTATTCATTTCCTCTGATTGAGAACCATATTAAGGTAGGATGTTCTCACTGTTTGTTTGTGGGTGATTGTATCTCGTGTCTGTATGTGTTACCACACGGGACTGTTTCGTTTGTGTAGTCTGTCTGTTCCTGTTGTGCTCTCTCGTTGAATGTAAGTTCGTATGTTTTAGGTCAGTCTAACTCGTTTATTTGTTTTGTTAATTATCAAGTGTTTCGTGTTTACGTCGTTTTCATTATTATAAATTCATTATGTCTGTAACGGCTGTCGTAGTCGTTCTCCTCCTCAGACGAGGAGGAGCATGGATCGGACCAAGATGCGGATTGGTAAGTATTCATTATTTAATTGGAAAAACAACAAACACTTCAAAATACAACAACCAGCAACGTGACTAAACAACAGTCCTGTGTGGCCCAAATGCTGACACAGGAAACAAACACCCACCAAACACAAGTGAAACCCAGGCTGCTTTAGTATGATTCTCAATCAGGGACAACGATTGACAGCTGTCTCTGATTGAGAATCATACCAGGCCGAACACAAAATCCCAACATAGAAAATCAAACCTAGACCAACCCACCCAACTCACGCCCTGACCAACTAAACACAATACATGACAAAGGAAAACAGGTCAGGAACGTGACAATGTCAAACTATCACGCTGCGCTTTGGTCCAATCCCTACTCCTCCTCTTCAAGCGAGAGGAGGAGAAACAACCGTTACAGCATGAGAAGACTCTGGCTTTGTTTTGGTTTGTTTGTTTGTCAATTAGGGTTTACAGGTGGAATACGGGGTCTGTGGTAGGTCATTTGGTAAAAAGCCCATTTGACATTTGCTCAGTACATTGTTTTGGAGGAAATGTACGAGTCTGTGTTAATGACAATGCCAGAGGATTTTCCCAAGGTTGCTGTTGAGCGCTATCCCATGGTATTTATTGGGGTCAAATGTGTTCCACTTTTGTGTAGGATTGGGGTGATCAGTCCTTCGTGTCCAAGTATTGGGGAGATCCAGAGCTAAGGATGATGTAAAAGAGTTTAAATATAGCCAATTGGAATTTGTTGCTCTGTATATTTGATCATTTTCATTAAGGATACCATCAACACCACAGGCCTTTTTGGGTTGGAGGGTTTTTATTTTGTCCTGTAACTCATTCAAGGTAATTGGAGAATCCAGTGGGTTCTGGTATCTTTAATAGTTGATTCTAGGATTTGTATTTGATCATGTATATGTTTTTGCTTTTATTCTTGTTATAGAGCCAAAAAGATTGGAGAAGTGGTTCCCCATACATCTCCATTTTGGATAGATAATCTTCGTGTTGTTTGTTTAGTGTTTCCAATTTTCCCAGAATGGTTAGAGTCTATGGATTCTTCAATTACATTGAGCTGATTTCTGACGTGCTGTTCCTTCTTTTTCCGTAGTGTATTTCTGTATTGTTTTTAGTGATTCACCATAGTGAAGGCGTAGACTCAGGTTTTCTGGTCTCTATGTTTTTGGTTGGCAGGTTTCTCAATTCTCAATTTATTATTTCTTCGATTTTTGCATTCTTTATCAAACCATTTGTCATTGTTGTTCATTTTTTCGGTTTTCTATTTGAGATTTTTTAGATTTGATAGGGAAGCTGAGAGGTCAAATTAACTGTTAAGATTTTCTACTGCAAGTTTACACCTTCACTATTGCAGTGGAACGTTTTACCCAGGAAGTTGTCTAAAAGGGATTGAAATTTGCTGTTGCCTTAGTTTTTTTGGTAGGTTTCCACACTACATTCTTCCATCTATAGCGTTTCTTAATATTGCTCAGTTCCTTTGGCTTTGATGCCTCATGACTGAGTATTGCTTTGTTCAAGTAGACTGTATTTTGCTGTGATTGATAGGGGTGTCAGTTGGGCTGGAAGTATTTTTTGTGGTAGCGGGTGGAGATTGTGCGTTGGGGAAAGTAGAAGAAGCTTTTTCAATCACTCCTTTCCTCAGGTTGTTTGTGCCTGTTTATTATTATGTGATCGTAGTTGGTCCTTAGACTGAAGGAATATGTCTAAATATTTAAATAATGTGGAAATTGAGTTGAGGTGACTAAACTGCTTGAGTAAACTGTCCTGGTCAAAAAATATTGATGTGGTTGTAGCTAAGATGGGGAGAAGTCTGTCTATAATAAGTGATACTCTGCCTTAACAGAGGGGTAGTGTGCTAATATAGCACTGCACAGGTCTGTGTGGAAGACTAAGTTGCTTATGTTCCCATTTTATAGCAGTCAGTAAGAGTTTCTCTGGATTTTCCATAAGAGGCTTTATTTCTCTTTCTTTTCGAGCCTTCTAATTTTTTACATCCACTGCATTGTAATGACCTCTGAACGCGGGAGACATCAAATCAAATCAAATCAAATTTTATTAGTCACATACACATGGTTAGCAGATGTTTGGCGAGTGTAGCGAAATGCTTGTGCTCCTAGTTCCGACAATGCAGTAATAACCAACAGTAATCTACCTAACAATTCCACGCTACTACCTTACACACACACAAAGTGTGAAGGGATAAAGAGATAAAGAATATGTAATAAAGATATATGGATGAGTGGTGGTACAGAAGGCATGGCAGATGCAGTAGATGGTATAGAGTACGGTATATACATATGAGATGAGTACTGTAGGGTATGTAAACATAAAGTGGCATAGTTTAAAGTGCTAGTGGTACATGTATTGCATAAAGATGGCAAGATGCAGTAGATGATATAGAGTACAGTATATACATATGAGATGGGTAATGTAGGGTATGTAAACATTGTATTAAGTGGCATTGCTTAAAGTGGCTAGTGGTACATTTTTACATAATTTCCATCAATTCCCATTTTTAAAGTGGCTGGAGTTGAGTCAGTATGTTGGCAGCGGCCGCTAAATGTTAGTGGTGGCTGTTTAACAGTCTGATGGCCTTGAGATAGAAGCGTTTTTCAGTCTGTTTTTCAGTCTCTCGGTCCCTGCTTTGATGCACCTGTACTGACCTCGCCTTCTGGATGATAGCGGGGTGAACAGGCAGTGGCTTGGGTGGTTGTTGTCCTTGATGATCTTTATGGCCTTCCTGTGACATCGGGTGGTGTAGGTGTCCTGGAGGGCAGGTAGTTTGCCCCTGGTGATGCGTTTGCAGACCTCACTACCCTCTGGAGAGCCTTACGGTTTGTGGGCGGAGCAGTTGCCGTACCAGGCGGTGATACAGCCCGACAGGATGCTCTCGATTGTGCATCTGTAGAAGTTTGTGAGTGCTTTTGTGACAAGCCGAATTTCTTCAGCTCCTGAGGTTGAAGAGGCGCTGCTGCGCCTTCTTCACAACGCTGTCTGTGTGGGTGGACCAATTCAGTTTGTCCGTGATGTGTACACCGAGGAACTTAAAACTTCCCCTTCTCCACTACTGACCCGTCGATGTGGATAGGGGGGTGCTCCTCTGCTGTTTCCTGAAGTCCACAATCATCTCCTTTGTTTTGTTGACGTTGAGTATGAGGTTATTTTCCTGACACCACACTCCGAGGGCCTCACCTCCTCCCTGTAGGCCGTCTCGTCGTTGTTGGTGATCAAGCCTACCACTGTAGTGTCATCCGCAAACTTGATGATCGAGTTGGAGGCGTGCATGGCCACGCAGTCGTGGTGAACAGGGAGTACAGGGAGGGCTCAGAACGCACCCTTGTGGGGCCCCAGTGTTGAGGATCAGCGGGGTGGAGATGTTGTTACCTACCCTCACCACCTGGGGGCGCCCGTCAGGAAGTCCAGGACCCAGTTGCACAGGGAGGGGTCGAGACCCGGGTCTCGAGCTTGATGACGAGTTTGGAGGTACTTGGTGTTAAATGCTGAGCTGTAATCGATGAACAGCATTCTCACATGGGTATTCCTCTTGTCCAGATGGGTAAGGGCAGTGTGGCAGTGTGGTTGCGATTGCGTCGTCTGTGGACCTATTGGGTCGGTAAGCAAATTGGAGTGGGTCTAGGGCAGGGGTGTCAAACTCATTCCACGGAGGGCCTAGTGTCTGCAGGTTTTTGGTTTTTCCTTTCAATGAAGCCTAGACAACCAGTGTGTGGGAGTTCCTTACTAATTAGTGACATAATTCATCAATCAAGTACAAGGGAGGAGGAAACCTGCAGACACTCGGCCCTCGTGGAATGAGTTTGACACCTGTGGTCTAGGGTATCCGGTAGGGTGGAGGTGATATGGTCCTTGACTAGTCTCTCAAAGCACTTCATGATGACGGAAGTGAGTGCTACGGGGCGATAGTCGTTTAGCTCAGTTACCTTAGCTTTCTTGGGAACAGGAACAATGGTGGCTCTTGAAGCATGTGGGAACAGCAGACTGGGATAAGGGTTGATTGAATATGTCCGTAAACACACCAGCCAGCTGGTCTGCGCATGCTCTGAGGACGCGGCTGGGAATGCCGTCTGGGCCTGCAGCTTGCGAGGGTTAACACGTTTAAATGTTTTACTCACCTCGGCTGCAGTGAAGGAGAGCCCGCAGGTTTTGGTAGGGGCCGTGTCAGTGGCACTGTATTGTCCTCAAAGCGGGCAAAGTTGTTTAGCCTGTCTGGGAGCAAGACATCCTGGTCCTCGACGGGGCTGGTTTTCTTTTTGTAATCCGTGATTGACTGTAGACCTGCCACATACCTCTTGTGTCTGAGCTGTTGAATTTCGACTCGATTTTGTCTCTGTACTGAGACTTAGCCTGTTTGATTGCCTTGCGGAGAGAATAGCTACACTGTTTGTATTCGGTCATGCTTCCGGTCACTTGCCCTGGTTAAAAGCAGTGGTTCGCGCTTTCAGTTTCACGCGAATGCTGCCGTCAATCCACGGTTTCTGGTTTGGGAAGGTTTTTTATCGTCTGTGGGTACGACATCGTCAATGCACTTCCTAATGAACTCGCTCACGACAATCAGCATATTCGTCAATATTGTTGTTGGACGCGATGCGGAACATATTCCAATCCGCGTGATCGAAGCAGTCTTGAAGCGTGGATTCAGATTGGTCGGACCAGCGTTGAACAGACCTGAGCGCGGGAGCTTGTTGTTTGAGTTTCTGTTTGTAGGCAGGAATCAACAAAATGGAGTCGTGGTCAGCTTTTCCGAAAGGGGGGCGGGGGGGCCTTGTAAGCGTCGCGGAAATTAGTGTAGCAATGGTCCAGTGTTTTTCCAGCCCTGGTAGCACAATCGATATGCTGATAGAATTTAGGGAGTTTTGTTTTTAGATTAGCCTTGTTAAATCCCCAGCTACGATGAATGCAGCCTCAGGGTGTGTGGTTTCCAGTTTACAGAGAGTCAGATAAAGTTCGTTCAGGCCATCGATGTGTCTGCTTGGGGGGAATGTATACGGCTGTGATTATGATTGACGAGAATCCCTTGGTAGATAATGCGGTCGACATTTGATTGTGAGGAGTTCTAGATCAGGTGAACAGAACGACTTGAGTTCTTGTGTGTTATTATGATGGTCACACCACTTCTCGTTAATCATAAGGCATACCCCGCCCCTCTTCTTACCGGAAAGATGTTGTTTCTGTCGGCGCGATGCATGGAGAAACCAGCTGGCTGCACCGACTCCGTTAGCGTCCCTTGAGTTAGCCATGTTTCCGTGAAGCAGAGCACGTTGCAATCCCTGATGTCTCTCTGGAATGCTACCGTGCTCGGATTTCATCAACCTTATTGTCAGAGACTGGACATTGGCGAGTAGTATGCTGGGAGTGAAGCGCGATGTGCCCGTCTCCGAAGCCTGACCACGAGACCGCCACGTTTTCCCCTTTTTCGGCGTCGCACAGGGTCGCCGGCTGGGATCAGATCCATTGTATTGTGTGAAGGCAAAACACTGGATCCGTTTCGGGAAAGTCATATTCCTGGTAGGAACGATGGTGAGTTGACGTTAATCGTATATTCAGTAGTTCCTCCCGACTGTATGTAATGAAACCTAAGATTACCGGGGTACCGATGTAAGAAATAACACGTAAAAAAAAAATACTGCATATTTTCCAAGGAACCGAAGCGAGGCTGCCATCTCTATCGGCGCGCAAAGACATCAAAGGCCTTTGAGACTGTCCTGCCAATGTTGTTGGGCTCAAGGGCTTTGACACGTCTCGCTTCACACCCGCTAATTGAAGTTGTATCAGTTATTTCCTAGCAAGCTTGGTAGCCTTAACTTAGCATTCAGTCCTTATAAAGTAAATATATCATTGTAATATACACTACCGTTCAAAAGTTTGGGGTCACTTAGAAATGTCCTTGTCTGAAAGAAAAACACTTTGTTGTCCATTAAATAACATCAGTTGATCAGAAATACAGTGTAGACATTGTTAATGTTGTAAATGACTAGCTGGAAAACGGCTGATTTTCAATGGAATATCTAGAGGCCCATTATCAGCAACCATCACTCCTGTGTTCTAATGGCACGTTGTGTCAGCTAATCCAAGTTTATCATTTTAAAAGGCTAATTGATCATTAGAAAACCCTTTTGCAATTATGTTAGCACAGCTGAAAACTGTTGTTCTGATTAAAGAAGCAATAAAACAGGCCTTCTTTAGACTAGTTGAGTATCTGGAGCATCAGCATTTGTGTTCGATTACAGGCTAACAAATGGCCAGAAACAAAGAACTTTCTTCTGAAACGCGTCAGTCTAATCTTTGTTCTGAGAAATGAAGGCTCTAACCAGAATAGAAAGAGTAGTGGGAGGCCCCAGTTCACAACTGAGTAAGGTGTCAAGTACATTAGTGTCTAGTTTGAGAAACAGACGCCTCACAAGTCCTCAACTGGCAGCTTCATTAAATAGTACCCACAAAACACCAGTCTCAAAGTCAACAGTGAAGAGGTGACTCCGGGATGCTGGCCTTCTAAGCAGAGTTGCAAAGAAAAAGCCATGTCTCAGACTGGCCAATAAAAATAAAATATTAAGATGGCCATAACACAGACACTGGACAGAGGACAGAGGAGCTCTGCCTAGAAGGCCAGCATCCCGGAGTCGCCTCTTCACTGTTGACGTTGAGACTGGTGTTTTGTGGGTACTATTTAATGAAGGTTAATATAGTGTGGGCTCACTGAGTGGAGTTATATTCAGTCTCAGGATAGGTGCAACCTCAGATGACGTACAATGGTTCCAGACACTAACACATCCTGTGCCTTAGGCCCCAAATACAAGGAACTTGTTATGTTCAGTACTAAGAACTTAAAAGGACTTAGTTTCCACTTTGCTAGGAGGGGGTGACTGACGCACAGACATTGTGGAGACAAGTTCCCATTACTCACACCATCCCTTCACATGGTTTGCAATGCATTCACAGAAGGAACTTTGCCCTATTCTATTTCTGATATTCTGCATAGCAACAGGGACATGTGACAGACAAGCCTGACTTCTCCCCTCTCTGGGCCCCAGGTGACTGAGGCCCATATGAGGAAGTGCAGGGTCTGAAGGGATACATTCTAATAACGAGTTCAAGCATATTAAGACATCTTATCTGTTACTTAGCTATTTCTGATTTCTCCATCACAGGTTAGGAGGTGCAGCTCAGGTTCCACGTCATTTTGTGGACAATGGGAAAATTGCTTAGTCTTCTATTGAGAGCCAGGTATCTATGGCAGCCTCTCAATAGCGAGGCTATGCTCACTGAGTCTGTACATAGTCAAGGATTTTCTTAATTTGGAGTCAGTCACAGTGGTCAGGTATTCTGCCACCGTGTACTCTGTTTAGGGACAGAAAGCATTCTAGTTTGCTCTATTAATTCTTACTTGTGTCAAGTAATTATCTTTTCTGGTTCCAATTTGCTCTGTTTTTTGGTTGATTCTTTCCAGTATGTCAAACAATTATTTTTGTTTTCTCATGGTTTGGTTGGGTCTAAATGTGTTGCTGTCCTGGGTCTCTGTGGGGTCTGTTTGTGTTTGTGAACAGAGCCCCAGAACCAGCTAGCTGAGGGGACTCTTATCCAGGTTCATCTCTCTGTAGGTGATTGGTTTGTGGTGGAATGTGTGGGAATCACTTCCTTTTTAGATGGTTGTAGAATTGAACAGCTCTACTCTGGATTTTGATCATTAGTGGATATAGTCCCAATTCTGTTCTGCATGCATTGTTTTAGCTTTTGCGTTGTACACAAGGTATATTTTTGCAGAAATCGGCATCCATGTTCTCAATTAGGTGTTTGTCCCTTTTTGTGAATTCTTGGATGGTGAATGGACCCCGGACCTCACAACCATGGAGGGCAATGGGTTCTGTAACTGATTTAAGTATTTTTAACCAGATCCTAATTGGCATGTTGAGAGTTTTTTGATGGCATAAAAGGCCCTTCTTGCAAGTGTAAGTGAGGGTGAGGAGGATTTCTTTTTCAGATACTGTTTGAAGATGTAGGATTTTAGAAGATGGGAAGGGACTGCTGTCCTAACTTCAGGGGTGCCAAGACAGAACTAGGACTGGGCTGAACGGGAGCTGCTCCCGTAGGGGTGGGAGGGCCAAGTGACCTGAGGTGGCAGAACGGAGTGCTCGGGTGTAGGGTTTGAGCATAGCCTGTAGCTGAGGAGCGGGGTAACAGAGAACTTGGAAAGGTTGAAAACCTGCTGGGCTGCTGCGTTCTGGATAAGTTGCAGGGGTTTAATGGCACAAGCGGGGGGCCCAGACAACAGCGAGTTTATGTTAGGACACCTCTCTCAGCAGACAAAACATTATGAACACCTAGCATCAAAGTAACTTGGTCACGAAAGTCAGAAAAGCAATACAATTAATCACTTACCTTTGATGATCTTCGGATGTTTGCACTCACGAGACTCCCAGTTACACAATAAATGTTCCTTTTGTTCGTTAAAGATTATTTTTATATCCAAAAACCTCCATTTGGTTTGCGCGTTATGTTCAGTAATCAACAGGCTCGTGCAGGTCATGGAGGGCAGACGAAAATTCAAATAGTATCCGTAAAGTTCGTAGAAACATGTCAAACGTTTTTTATAATCAATCCTCAGGTTGTTTTTAACATAAATATTCGATAATATTTCAACTGGACGGTAAACTATTCAATACAAGAGAGAAAGAAAATGCTATCACTGTGGCGCACATGAACTAATGGAAGGACATCTGGATATCCACTGACACGATGTGAAAAATCTCGCTAATTTTTTAGAATCAAAGCTTGAAACTATGTCTAAAGACTGTTCACACCCCGTTGAAGCCACTGTAAAAGGCATCTGGTTGATATCCCTTTAAATGAGGAAAGGCAAGCAATGGAACAGGGATTTTTCAAAATAAGAGGCACCTCCTGTTTGGATTTCCTCAGGTTTTCACCTGCAAAATCAGTTCTGTTATACTCAGACAATATTTTGACAGTTTTGGAAACTTTAGAGTGTTTTCTATCCTAATCTGTCAATGATATGCATATTATAGCATCTGGGCCTGTTTACTTTGGTTATTTTTCCAAATATAAAACTAGTGCCCCCTAGCTTCAAGAGTAAGACGCTGCGGCCGCCATTAACAGCATCAGTAACAGGGAGGTGTGAAGTTTCCACAACAGTTAAATTCAGTTTATCATGTACTTCTCTTTAGACGCTGCAGCCTTGACCTCCATCAACAGAGTTAGAGTCAGTTTATCATGAAAACATAGACATCACTGACTGGGACAATCAACAAGGAGGTTAAAAGAGAAAAAGAAAAGGAAACAAAGTAGTGATCAGAGACCTGGAGGGGGGTTACAGTGATATTAGTAGGAGAACAGAGACCTGGAGGGGGGTTACAGTGAGATTAGTAGGAGAACAGAGACCTGGAGGGGGGTTACAGTGAGATTAGTAGGAGAACAGAGACTGGAGGGTACGGTTACAGTGAGATTAGTAAGGAGAACAGAAGACCCTGGAGGGAGACGCTCGCGGTTACAGTGAGATTAGTAGGTAGACAGAGACCGTGGAGAGGAGGATTTACACATGAGATCTAGTAGGGAGAACAGAGACCTGCGAGTGGGGATATACAGTGAGATTCAGTAGGAGACCAGAGACCTGAGATGCGGGATGTTACAGTGAGATTATGTAGGATACACAACCATGGGGTGGGGGGGGTTTACAGTGGGATTAGATACGCGACAACAGTAGACCTGGAGGAGGGAGGGTTAAAGAACAGGATTGGAGACGGGTTCAGTAGATGAAGAAACACGAGGAACCTGGAGGGGAGTTAGCAGTGAGATTAGTGTGAAGAACAGGAGACCTGGAGGGGGGTTGCAGTGAGCATTAGGTAGGAGAACAAGACACTGGAGGGGTTACAGTGAGCATTTAGTAGGCAGAAACAAGAAGACCTGCGAGCGGGCTTCTATCGCTTGAGATTTAGTGAAGAACAGAGACCTGCGCCAGGAGGGTTACAGTGAGCATTTAGTAGCGAGACAGAGAACCCTGAGGGGGGCTTACCAGTGAGATTAGTAGGAAGGAACAGAGACCTGGAGGAGGTAGGTTACAGGTGAGATTAGTAGGAGAACAGAGACCTGGAGAGGGGTATACGAGTGAGATTAGTAGAGGAGAAAAGAGACCTGGAGGCAGGAGGTTACAGTGAATTAGTAGGAGAACAGAGACCTGGAGGGGTTACAGTGAGATTAGTAGGAGAACCAAGGAACCTGGGAAAGGGGGAGGGGTTAACAACAAAGTTGGGGGAGACATTAGTAGGAGAACAGAGACCTGCGCGGGACGGTCTTACAGTGAATTTAGTAGGAGAACAGAACCTTGGAGCGAGGGGTTCAAAGTGAGATTAGTAGGACAGACAGAGACACTGTAGGCGGGTTAAGTTGAGATTAGTAGCGAGAACAGAGACCTGGAGGGGTGGTTAACAGTGAGATTAGTAGGAGAACAGAGACCGTGAGAGGGGTTACAGTGAGATTAGTAAGAGAGAACAGAGACCTGAAAGGGCGGTTACAGTTGAGAATTAGTAGGAGCAACAGAGACCGTGAGGGGGGTTACAGGTGAGATTAGTGGAAGAACAGAGAACCTGTGAGGGAGGTTACAGTGAAATGAGTAGGAGAACAGAACCTCGGAAAGGGGAGGTATACAGTCGAGATTCAAGTAGGCAGAACAGAGACCTGGAGGCGGGGTTAGTAATCAGTAGGAGAAAGGCTGGGTAGTTACGATGAGATTGCAAAGATCAGAGACCTGGAGGGAGGTTACAGTGAGATTAAGTAGCGAGAACAGAGACCTGGAGGGGGTTACCAAGTTAGCATTAATAGGAGAACAGAGACCTGGATGGAGGGTTACTAGTGAGACTATTAGTAGGAACAGAGCCTGGATGGGGGTTACACGTGAGATTAGTAGTAGAGAACAGAGACCTGGAGGGGGTTACAGTGAGATTAAAGTAGGGAGAACAGAGACCTGGACGGAGAGGGTTACATTGAGATTAGTAGGCAGAACAGAGACCTCGGAGGGGAGGTTACAGTCGAGCATTAGTAGGAAGAACGAGACCTGGAGGGCGTGTTACAGTGAAGATTTAGTAGGAAAACAGAGACCTGGAGGGGGTTACAGGTGACGATTAGTTAGCGATAACAGACCATGAGGGGGGTTACAGTGAGATTAGTGATAAGAGGGGGGGGTTAGTCATAAGAACAGAGACCGTGGAGGGGGCTCTACAGCTGAGATTAGTAGGAGAGAACGAGACCCTGGGGGGGATTCAGTTGAGATTAGGTAGGGGAGAACAGAGACCTGGGAGAAGGGGGTGTACAAGTGAAGATTAGTAGAGAAAACAGACTATGGGGGGAGGGGGGGGGGTTACCAGTGAGATTAGTAGGAGAACAGAGACCTTGAGGGCGGTTACAGTGGAGATTAGTAGGAAGACATGATACCTGGAGGGGGGTTACAGTGGAGATTAGTAGGAGAACAGAGACCTGGAGGGGTTCATGGGTTAGTAACATGAGTGGGCGTACAGAGATTAGTAGGATAACAGGACCCGGAGGGGTTGGTTAGCAGTGAGATTAGTA